>NC_082383.1:22510463-22697963 GCF_031168955.1 Gadus macrocephalus
GTGTAAGTGCGCGTGTGTGTGATGTGTCTTGGCTCGCTTAACAGGCAGGAGACAATGCAGCAAGCGAAAGGCAGAACGCCCGTGCGCTGTGTCTGTATAGGCAGGACATTCACAATGACGGACGGAAAACGGACGTGTGTGTGCGCGTGTGTCACTGTGCACGCGTCGCATTCGAACGTGCTTCGACATCAGCAGCGGCGAGGCAAAGCCAAAATATGTCTCCTGTTCTAACAATGAACGAAAAGAGAGGCAAGAACGAGATAAAGAGAGAGAGAGAGTGGGTGAGGGAGGGAGCGAGAGAATATAACGGTGCTCTCACAACCAAAGAACTGGGGGAGCTCAAGGATAAATACCCCCTCCCCCCCAACCACTCTATGATTCCTCCAAATGCGGCGCAGTTGTTCCATGCTTGGCGCCGCCTGCGTTCCATACACCACAACGCTGTGATGCACAAGGGCCCTCTATGGGCTGGACGCGGGTACTGCAGCCCCCAAATACTGCAGGCTCCTCTTTAGCTACGTGAACTACACAACAGCGAAGGTACCGAGAGGAATAAAATGACGAGATGGAAAGGGGAATTCATTTAGATTTGCACGTACTTGTGGGTGGGGAACACAGTCACAGTCACACACACACACACACACACACACACACACACACACACACAACACACACACACACACACACACACACACACACACACACACACACACACACACACACACACACACACACCACACACACACGGCCCAGTATTTGGCAGCGATTAACCTTTCCAAGAGCTGCAGTCAGATTTCCGTGCATGAAAGTAGCATGCCCCACACTTACCTATATATGATGAATATTAAATTCAGCTTAGCCAAATGAGGGATGGGGAAATGTTCTCTCTCTCTCTCTCTCTCTCTCTCTCTCTCTCTCTCTCTCTCTAACACATGCCACAGAGAGAGAGAGACGATCAAACACATGCACAAACTTTCTAGTGTATTTGACCTAGTGAAGAGGAACTAAACATATATAGTATATATATAGTATGGAGTATAGAGAGAGATAAGACTATTAGAGAGACAAAGACGAAGAGAGAGAGAGAGAGAGAGAGAGAGAGAGAGAGAGAGAGAGAGAGAGAGAGAGAGAGAGAGAGAGAGAGAGAAAAAAAAAATCATATTTGGAAGATTTACGGTTTTTGGTATCCCAAACTTTCTCTACATCTGTGTGTCGATCCACCTCACAGTCGCTCATCCCTTGGTACGTGTCAATTAATAAATCTGCCCTGTCTCGCTAATTGTCTACCTTTTATAGCTTGGCTATGACCCACCAGAGGGAGACAGAGAGAGCGAGAGACAGCGAGAGAGCGAGAGATTGAGAGAGCGAGAGAGCGAGAGAGCGAGAGAGCGAGAGAGAATAACGGCCAGAAAGAGATTAGGGAATAGGGATCTAATTATGTTAAGCCAGAATTACATGTGAAGTTGATATGAGACTATTCTAAGCTATGATGGGAATGTAAGAGAAGCGGAAAAAGAACTGTGCATGGAGTTTTTGAATAGGACATTTAATGGACTGAAGGACAGCAGTATTATTTTTGCGACTTATGGCATAGATCCTAAATGAACCCACCAGAAGGAATTTTGTGGAGGATTGGTTTGTCTAGCGGCTTTTGCCACTTCATTAGTGCTGTTACATCAGAATGCATCATGGGGTTTTGTTGGTGATACTCGGCCATTTTGAGGGTCCTCGAAGGAGGGTTCATGTAAAATATTTAAAAATATATTATAATATACATATACATATATAATAATAAATAATATCTAAAATATCTAATACATTTTTATCCACGTCTCACATTAGAAAAACGGTGGCACTGTAACTAGAGTAGTTACAACTTTATTAATCCCCCGTAGGAGAAAAAGCCCAGCAGCATTGGAAAAACACAGGATCAAAATATAATAAAATACAAAAATACAAAAATAAAATGCAATAAAGATACAAAGTACTAATGCAAACAAAATTTTTAAATTGTGTCTAAGTACCAGAAACGCAATCTCAACAAAGAGAAAGTGTATATATTTGTGTATATATATTTGTACATACATATACATATATATATCTAAACATACATTTATACATACACATATCTGCACAAACCAAAGTTTAACGCGTTATTATCGGCGTTAACGCAAACCAATTTTAACGGCGTTCACTTTTTGCATTTTTTTCACCTGCTGTCTAGCAACAACTAGTCACGTTAGAAAAACTACAACGCCATACCGGATCTAGCTGCACCGGAAACAAAACAACAAGCACGACGCACAAAGTTGTTGGCGCAAGCAAGGATACGGAGCGGGTGAAAAACTCCTTAAAGTGTGTGCGTGTTTGTGTGTCACTCTGTTCGAGCCTGCACGAGAGTTCAACGTTGTCATTAGCAGTTACGTCTTTCTGACCAATCGCAGTTGAAGGCCCACCTGGGCTGTACCACTTTGGGAGGGGACGCTCAGTTACTCCCCTCTAAACAAAATCGAATTGGTTGCGGCGTTGACAGATTGTATGTGTTGCGTCTGTTGAGTGAGTGAGAGGTTGCGGTTGCACAGCTCAGGCCGCCGGACGGCGCTGCAAGGAACTTTTATAAACACAATATTGTTATCCCGCAGTAATCAGCCCGACAGCCCCGAAACGTTAACGGCCCACCGGGAATTTTCCCGAATTAAATTAAATTAAATTAAATGTAAGACTCCAAGTCTGGTGCTCTTTGTCGTCCATCCTAAGAAGTGTACCATTTAAAGGACTAAATTGAAGAACCAAAACTGGTTCCAGCCTCATAGAGCTCGCCATGCGGGGGCTGTCCGGGAGAAGGAAGCTCAGGCCATCTCCGGCACGCTTCAGTCCTGCTGCGGAGTACAAGAAACACTCATTGAAGATTCATAAGGCTGATGACGAGAATCAAGGCGGAGAAAACAACGAAATGAAAACACTAGCAAGCGCCAATCCAAAAAGAGCCATCTTGAACATCCAGCCAGCCCAAAGCAGCCCTAAAGGTGTTTTAAACACATCAGTGGTTGCAATGGAAGCATTTGGACTAACCCTTAACGTGGTCGGTCTGCCCCAGCACCCAGACCACCTCACTGCTCCACCAACTGCCAGCATCCAGCCTGCATGACTGCTGCTTCACCTGCCACCCTTCTCCTCCACCTGTCAACATCAGGCCAATATTCCTGCTCCTCCACCTCCCAGGATCCAATCAGCATCACCACTCCACCTCCCAGGATCCAATCAGCATCACCACTCCTCCACCTCCCAGGATCCAATCAGCATCACCACTCCTCCACCTGCCAGAACCACGCCAACCTCCAAGGTCCTCCGAGTCAATGAGCAAATTAATTGAACTAAAGACCTTATCAGGGATCTTTGCTAACAAGAGCCTCCAGTTGGCATTTACTTGAAAATAAACTCGAGCATCAGTACCCTAAAATACAACGACATTTGAAGTCTAATATAAAGGTTATTCAACCATGGCAAGATAAATAAACCTGAATAATGGTGGTTCATTTGTGACCACTATGGGAGAAATCGACAATACGTTTAAAGGAAATAAAATCATTATCTTGCCTATATGCTATGATAATTAAATAAGTTTGGAAAAAGTTGACTATTAATCCTGTTTGCCACGAGGTCTTGAAGGGACCGTCGTACCGTCTGTCGACAGAACAGACTGCTGAAGTGGGACATCCATCTCTTCTAGCAGCATCTTGTCCACCTTCACTGCGACAACTACTGCTGTTAACTCAAGCTTTGGAACGGTGACTTGCTTAAGCGGGGCTACTCGAGACGTCCCGATCACGAAGGAACAATTGGTTCTGCCTCGCTCATTCATCAACACAAGGTAAAGATGCTCTGCCAAAGCCTTGCTCGCTTGCATCAGAGAAGTGATGCAACCCTGCTTCTACTGTGTGACTAAATCCCATATGCGAGACACATTGGTTTACGTCGAAGCCCGAGAGGTGAGTGAGATCTTCCAGCCACTTACACACCATTGATCAGCTTGCCAGCCACTGATTTCTCCCGTGCCTTGCTTTCCCTTGCACAAGTCCCTCAAAAGAAGCTTGGCAGGAAAAACAACTGGTAGCAGGGTAGCCAAGAGGGTCATCTATAGAATTTACAACAGAGATGCAAAAGGATCCCTCTTCTGGTCCTTGGCTTGTCCTGCAGCCTGATAATGTATGCAAATGTATCAACTTCTGGGCACCACTGTACACCTTGGGCTTGTTCAGTGGTTAGGGCATCGTGAGCGGGATCAAGATATTTTGGCTCGGTGCTCTGGGTGGATGGACGACAAGACTTTCCTAATGCTGCTCACCCATTAAGCGAGGATAAAACTCCTCCCATTCCCTCAATAAACTCGACATCTTCCATTGACTTGCAAGAAAGATACAGTATACGCTTTCAACCTTTTTCCGTCATCAGACCTTATTTGTGGCCAATTCAAGGCCTGCCCCACCCCCATACCTGCACCTCATCAGCGGTTTTCGTGAAGTTTGATAATTTTAGGTTTTATGTGAGGCCGCTTTGTGAACTACAGCTCTTCGCTGCTCTCGACGCATATGATATACGTCACCACACCCGCACTTGGAACTCGGCACAGAGATGGCACATAACTAAAACTCTCCACATGCCCCGACTTATAGTGGTTTTCACCTCTTTCTATGCTTTTATCCTCGCCTTGAAAAAAAGTGGTGAAGTGGAGCAGAGTGATCGCCATCTCTGTGCCGAGTTCCAAGTGCGGGTGTGGTGACGTGTTTCATATGCGTCGAGAGCAGCGAAGAGCTGTAGTTCACAAAGCGGCCTCACATAAAACCTAAAATTATCAAACTTCACAAAAATCTTTAGTTTTCTTTGCATGAAAAATTATCATTTAAATCCACAAACATATGTGTATTCCAGGGCATATAAAGACTGGGACCAGAAAATAATTATTTTCACTCCATTGACACCGATTCATATTTTTCGATCTCATAGGTCCCATGAGCTCTACCGGAAGGGGCATGACTTCGCCACTCTTGTGATTGCAAAAACATGCATTTGTGAAATGAGTTTTTGATGGGTCCACTCCTTAAGCCAGGGGTGTTTCTAGGTTTCATAAACATCCGGGGCTTAGCCCAGACGGAAAATGAAAATGCCAAAATGATTTCTATGCTTTATTTTGCATGAACATATTTTCATAATGCCTAAAGTTCCATTCCAGTTATTTCAGAGTAAAATGAATACAAGTGAGACAGACTTTACACACACATCTGACTGGGGATAGGATAGGTTAATTCACTTGAGGTGGTAAAAAGGTTATGTTTTTAAACTGTTTATTCTCTTGCCAGAAGGACTATCTAGACTAGGCTAGTACTTATAAATAATTATAAATATTTTATTTATTTTTTTAACCCAAAAATTATATTCGGGGCTAATTAAACACAGGTTCTGTGACTAGGATGTCTGGGTTCAGGGTCTGCGTTCAGGGCCTAATCGACCAGGTAAACACGCGTCCTGCCGTGCTCCTCCTCAATGTATTGAGCTCCTCCGAGCTCAATACATTCATGATCCAAAATCTGACCGCAGCTGACCTCAGATCTGGTGACCTGGGCTTTTATTTCCTTCACTTCATATGTTTCAACCAATCCTGTTGCTGGAGGCAGAGTTATTTGCAGACAAACTAGACCAGCCCATGAACATTTTAAAATGTAAATACAGACATTTCTGTATAATTAAGGTGTATAACAGCTCCCTCTGCTGGACAACAGTCTCACACCAAACTACATTTTCCGTTTGAACCAACGTAGCTATAGTACATTGATGTGAGACGGGTTGGTGGATTGAACGTGTCGTAGTAGCAGAGAATGGCCTGCGGGGCAGTATGTACATTGTTAAATACATGAATAGGCTTGAATGTAGTAGTAATATGGAGGTTTCATATTTTTACAAAATGGATTATGTGAACATTGCAGAATAACAATCATGTATATTAAATGTATTGCGGGAGTTTAGCTTGACATTAACCAAGTTAAAGGACAATTAAATGAACCGCAACAAACATGTAGAAGTCAATGTGGGATTTTAATATATAAACAAAAACACTTGACATAAGTTTGATACAATTTTGTAAAAGAAAGCAGAGGAAAACATTTTCCCAAATGAATCTTTTCAAAATGTCACCACCATTCCGAAAGTAAGTGAAGAGGTTTTTGTAAAAGCAGTCCTCCCTGACCAGCTCTGTCCCTGACTCTAAACCCTGACACTCAACCCTAACGCTAAACCCTCTGAGGGCAGGAAGACGCGCCTTCCGTGTAAAGGTTCGAACCACAGAGAAGGAAGAAAAGTGGAAGCAGTAGAGAGTAGTGAAGTAGTGAGGTTAGTGACAGACGTGAGGGAAAGACGTGTGGAAGCACACGGTTACATGTGGGGTCAAGAAGATCACTCCCACTGGAGGTCATTGATCCATCAGCCTCAGACTGCTGAGCTCAGCAGGTCTTCTGGAGGACGAGGCTCAGATGAACTGAGGAGACGGGACCAGCAGGATGTCAGGATCAGGGCGGGTTTAGCTCAGGTGTGTCTACCCCTCGACCAAACAGGATCAGGTGAGGTTCAGCTCAGCTGTGTCTGCCCGGACAAAACAAGGACAATGATTAGGTTCAATATTCAAAAGATGCAACATTATCTGAACCAAAGATAAGTCATTAAAGGAGCATTTCACCGGTGGAGGCATGAATATGTATTGAAATTGGGTCCTATATGTAGTCGAATAATAAAATAAAATTCTAATTTGGTGCAGTCTTGACCGAGAAAAGGCAGAAAGTGACTTTTTGGCGCTTGTGGATTGAAGACAACAACTCCCACCATGCACAGCTTCGCTGGCGGCCACTCCCGCTGATCATCTCCGCCTATCGGACACCTCCTTGTTCCATCTACTAATGGAACAAATCAGCGTGGAGCTTGAACCGACGTCACTAGAGTAGTGACGCTTGCACAGAAGCATACGGCCGACATCTTTCTTTATTCTGGGTGGAAATAGTAACATAGTTACGCAATTAAATGCGTTTATGTAAACATTTTTAGCGAGAAATGTGCATTTTAATTTCATAATGTTCGCTCGTTGAATGTGAAGGATGTTTGGTTTGATAGTTATGACGAAGAGGGAACGCTCCATTCACTTGCATGGACAGCGTCTCTGGTTGCTAAGCAACCTCAACGTCTTGGCGGACTATCTGCTGATCAACACTACGAATGCTGGAAACACACCAGACACACCATGTGAAGTTATTTAACCCGATTATTGTTATTTATATCTGAGATTATTTAATCTAACCCGATCTAAACTCTATCATGCACCCAAACACGGCGGCGTTTGGGTTTCCTACCTCGGACTCCTAAATCCAGCGCAGCCACAGGCGCGTTGGCGCGTTGAACCATTTTTGTGACACACAATGATCAAGCTTCAAGTTAGGCACGTCACACGCGTTTGGTGTGTCCACCAAAAGCGTTTTTTTATGCGGTTTCACCCAAAAAAACGGCTTCGTGTGGACGGGGCCAAGAAGGCGAACACACGTCACCAAGACGGGGAGACAGCGCCAGGCGACTTACGCCACTATCTGCCAATGGATTGTGGATGCCTGGGCAGCTGGGCTGATATAACAGTCTCCACTGTGGTCCAAGCTTTCACGAAGGCAGGAATAATTACTGAACTGCCAGGCAACAGCAGCGACACTGACTCGGATAATGACGAGAGGGATCCGGGCATGTTGGATGCCGTACTCGCCCAACTGTTCAATTCGGACACACAAGAATTCGAGGGATTCGTAGACGGGGAATGAACTGAAAAAGTGAGCTTATTGTTAAGAGATATTGATATTGATGAGATATTTTTAATATGCACATTAACGTTTGAACATCGTTACCATGGGAGTGACCGGAGTTGTCAGAACGCTTAATAAAGTTTGACTTTATCTGACTGTTTTGTTGACATTCCCTTTAGCACAACTCGGTCTAGTCGATGCATAGCGCAACCCCAGTCAAACGTTTGACTGCAGTATCTTCTATTCTATGCGCCTTATAATCCGGTGCGCCCTATACATGAAAACAGTTCTAAAATAGGCCACGGTGTGCCGTATAGTGCGGAACATACGGTAGTCCTCGTTTGTATTTCTTTTGAAATGGTGAACTTTTGCATGGTGCCATCTTCTATGTCAGATCCAGTACCCTCCGCCAATGTACTTCAGTTTTATCAACAGCCTCTGTTATCTTAGCTTCAGACGCTGTGGATGTTAGTTTCTGCTGGTGAAGTCCCACCCACTGGCACTGCTCTAATAGGTCTGTAGCGTCAGTGGGTCCCACCCCCTAGAGGGGGGTGGGACTAGTGGTTGTAGTCTTACGAGAATCATCCCCTCTTACACTTCCTATTTTCTTGTACGCAAAAATCGTCATATTGCGTCATAAAAAACAGGAAGTGTTGGAGATCGATACGGATCTCTCCAGTCTCTCCAGAAAATAAGGAAATGATGCTAGACCATTCAAAAATATGCGGGGGGGTTCTAAAAATACAAAGCTTATGTGAAATGGGTGAAGTTGCCCTTTAAGGAGCAGGCAGGCTTTAGGGCGCCTTGCTCAAGGACGCATCACTGTATTCTGAGGACTTGAACCCGGCACCATTGGTTTGAGAGTTGAACCCCCAACCCCCTACCTAGTCCACTATGTCCAGATAATGCAAACTTACGAGGAATCCTTGATGGTAGAGTCCTGGTGGTCCTCAGGATTTGCCATCCAGATGTATGGCTTCTCCATCAGTCCTCCAGATTCCTGGTCTGGTGGTTACAAACGTAATTTGTCTCTAATGTAAGGTAACAAAGACAGGAGTAGTTGGGCTCTAATGCAAGGTAACAAACACAGGAGTAGTTTGCTCTAATATCAGGTAACAAACACAGTAGTAGTTTGTCTCTAATGTAAGGTCACAAACACAGGAGTAGTTGGGCTCTAATGGCGCGTAACAAAGTAGCAGCTGTAGTTTGTCTGGTAAACAACCACAATAGTATGCCGTAACTTGTACTGGACAAACTAATCCTGCGTAACAACAAGCCTACTCTTAGTCTACTTTATTTTAGGCAAACTTACGAGGATCCTCGTTGGTGGAGTGATGTCGTCCTCCAGAGTCTTGGCTCCTCCATCAGCTCTCCTCAGCCAGAGTAGTGGTCTGGAACAAACAGTGCGAGTCTGGCCCTAAAGTCTGGTAACAAACATGTAGTTTGTCTTATTTTTAAGCCCTTTATTTCCAGTTTGTTTGGTTAATACAAATTTACAACCCTGGTTGGTAGAGTGATGTCATCCTCCAGATTCACGGCTCCCCTACCAGCTCGCCTCCGCTCCAGAAACACGTTCTAGTAAGAAAACACAGCGGTTGTTGGTTGACGCATGTCAAAATAACAGCTGCATTTTGCCCTTTAAGTCAACCATGTAAGTAAATACAAACTTACGAGGAATCCTTGTTGGTCGATTCCTAGTCGTCCTCCAGCGTCTCAGCTCCCCCAGCAGCTCTCCTCAGACAGAGTCCTGGTCTGGAACAAACAGCGGAAGTCTTGCTTCAACATGTGGTAAAACAGATGTAGTTGTCTGGTATATATGGTACAAACGCCGGTAGTTTGTGGTAGCAGTATTCTACGAGAAGTGGCAGTGAGTGTGATGATCACTTCAGAGTCAAGCTCCATCTACCCCACGACAGACGTCCTTCACCAGGCAGGCCCTCCACCAGCTCCTCCACCAGCCCAGGGCCTTCAGCACGGCTCCTCCATCAGCTCCTTCAACACGACTCCTCCATCAGCTCCTTCAGCCATGGATTCCTGATCTGGTTTCAAACACAGTTGGTCTCAGCAGTAAATCACCTGGGGACGCAACACACCCCACCTCCTGCATCTGAGGTTCACTTGTAAAATGGAAGACAAATTTAAACACTTAAATTAGACAACGTCTGCAGATTGTCGCGTTCAGCAATTCATCCACTACGGTCGTAGCAGCACTAGTAACATTAATGGCTCATATGACTCTTGCATAACCCCCGTATGAATTAACTCACAGCTTGGCACAGATTTAAAGTCATAAGATGATCAAAACCAGACCTAAACTACCGTGGATTTTAGCGTTTCAGATGAGCTTGGTGATGGTTACCCTCTGGTCCGGTGCTGCAGGCCCCTGGTCTCCAGCCTCAGTCTCCGGTCCACCCTGGCACCACAAGCCTCCGGTCCCCAGCCTCTCAGCCTCGCCTTTCAGCTACAGCAGCAGGGTTATAACAGCATTTGCCCAACAATAAACGTATTTGACTCATCCGAAACCGAGTTACACAATTAATTGAACTATTATTTTATAACTCAAGGCCAGAAAAGACTTGAGACCAGACATGAGCATCCTGTTTTAGGGAATGAAGACAGAGCAGCCCACAAGTTTAAAGAAGTGGTTCAGCCCATGCATTGAAACCTATCTGAGAAGACTCTACTCACACAGAGCACTGACCTGTTCTGGAGGACTTCTGACCGGAGGTGGAGGTCTGGCTCTGGGTGAGGAGGTGGAGGTCTGGCTCTGGGTGAGGAGGCAGACACCTTGGGACAAACTACATGTTACCTTTTTAACCTTGTACAGTTCTAGAGTATCTTCTACTGTAACATGTGGGAATGACGGCAATTATTTTAGCTTTGATATTATCCAGTTGGTAACACTGCACCAAAGTCATTGTTTAACGTCATTCCATTGGGTAGGGTTTAACTTCTGTGGCAATTAATGACAGCAGATATTTAGAACGTACAAAAGCTGAAGTAACAAAGAACACTAAGCAGTATCGATAATAAATAAAATATACTCAGCCATATTCAGGTGCTGGGTTCCGTTGAAGAAATGTCAAATTATCTTCCACCTTGAAATGATTTTCAGCCTTCCGATGTCAAAAATGGGCCCGCAAGTAGAACGCTGTTTTGTACGCAGTGAGAGTCCCGCAACGTCGTCGTGGTTAAAAGTACGGCGCAACCATCGGAAATTATCAACATATTGTACGACGTACGCCTCAGTATGTATTTAATATCAAACTTTAGTTGTTTAAGATAGGGGGCAACAATTCCCAATGGAAACCGACTACAACGTTCTATGCTAACCATTGGGACTAAATCAAGTGACCGCACTCAGAACCTTCCACGGCGGGAAGCACAAACCGTCCGACTGGAATACGAACATTCCGGCCGGAACCAACCAAAGAAAAAACATAACCAGCGCCTCACCTTGAGCTGAACGGAGGAAGATCCTGAAGTCCAGCGATGGTCTTCATTAAAATACAGCCAACAGACTTACCTTGAGGAGATCTGTTTGTTGCTGTTGGTCATTAATACTATTCAGTGTACCTTTACATTATTATGCACCCAGTGTGTACAAGTTATATCACTCAAAACCATACGAAGAACCAAACTACCATGTACGTCCCACAACAACCTTAAACCTAAAAACCGGGAATCATTCAATACAAATCCGTGTCTACATTTTACAATTATCTAGATTATTCAGGGTACAAACCATACAGAGCAAATCTAAACGTTGAGTTCACAGAGAGCCGACCATAGCCCTGCAACGTCACCCTGACCGCCTCATCACCAACAGCAAATCATGCCAGCCAACACATGTACAGCTCCAGTGAGAAGTGGGCATCTGAGTGAAAGGACTGCCCATAATAAAAAGCCCAATTCCTGAACTATCCAACCATCTTCATGGCTTAAAAATGTACAGACTTGACATTCCATTGTGTTCCAATCACCTTAGTCTCCTCCCTCGTTATTTATAAAACTCTACATCTCCATCACTCGAGTGTTGCATCCTACTCATGGGAGTGTGGTCTGAGTGAGCAGAGATGCATGCTGGGATACAGTGCTGTCTGAAGTCTTCAGTTCCATAGACACGCCCCTCAGGAGAAACGAAGTGTTTGAGAATCTGTCGTGAGTTCAGTTACATGAGCTGGAATATCCTTCAAGATGGCGCCAGGATTCTCAGAGGAGAAAGGCCAAGAGGAAGATGTGTGGGTTCTTCCTCGCAGCCAGTGGAACACAACAACGGTCTTCAGAGTACCATGGAACACTTTGAAACATCCTCCTCTTTACACCTTGAACTCCCAGTGCAGGTTTCCTTTCCTCCTCAGCTGAAGAGCACAACTTCAGCTCGAAGAGCGCACTAGCTGGAGTTCCCGGGTTGGTTCTGATTTAAGGGAACCAATCGTTCAGCTAGTCCTGTCCGATACAATTACAGTTCAGCCTGAGAAGAAGTGCAACTGAGAGCAAGACAAGATCCACAGGGCAATCCATCAATCCAGCCAGGTAGGAAGAGCCGTCTCATTACAGGTCTGAAGGTCATCTTGAACATCCATTTAGGTCCCTTTCCAACGTCAGACTCTCCTTGTGGAATTCCTTTAGGTGTCCATCCTCCATTGATCCCGATTGGTGTAGTCCTAGTTTGAAGTCACTGATCTGAAAACGCCGCTTGCATCCTTTTACACTTGAGTTGGACACTCTCCTTCCTGCCCAGTGTGTTGGATCTCGCTCCGGAGCATCGCTCAGGGCTCTTCAGGTCTACTGGAGGCCCTTAAGTAAACGTGTGGCCGTCCATCAGGTATGATTTAGTTGACCATTCCAATATCCCACGCCAATCACACAGACCCCCGTATGAACATTATCACTGTCAAAGCAAGCCGGACACACACACACACACAGTAGAACCCTAGAGATGCTCAAAAATCTTCCATCTCATGTCAAACCCAAACACACACACACACACACACCACTGAGCCATAAAAGGCCAAACAATCATGCAGGGTAAAAACCTCATAGCAAATTACATTCCATCATCCACCCCCAGCTCTCCTGTCAGGGCACCCAGAACAGAACAAGCAATGTCTCCAGAGACGTAAATTATGTACAGCATTCTTCAGTGGCGTCCCACATTGGTGATGGATTATGCTTGGCGTCTCCAAAATGTGTCCCAGGTTGATTCAACATCTCTGAAGTCATGTCTTTGTAGTCCATTGGTTTCCTGAATGAGGGGCCTTCACAGATGCAAACGGTGCAGCTTTAATCAGCCTGAGGACAGGAAGGAGATCATCTGTTCAGTAGACCACCCAGTGGAGGGGTGTGGCTCTTGAGGAGCAGGATCCATATGGGGATGGCCCAAAATATGACCTTCTTGGAAATGAAACTGTTCCTGAGGAGTCACGATGCCTGGAGGAGACTGTTGAATGTGTTCCATGGTTCTCTGCGTCAGACTGACGTGTTTTAGTCGTTGAGATGAGGAGCCCCCTCATCTCCCCCTGGTGTTTCTCCTTCTGAATCCCTGTCTCCATCTTTAAGAACATTCCAGTCCATGTCACTGACGACACGACAGTTTCTCAAACACTCGGTTTCCCCTGAGGGGGCGTGTCTACAGACCTGTAGACTCGAGACAGCTCTGTATCCCAGTATGCACCTCTGCTCACTCAGACCACCGCCTCATCAGTAGAGCAACACTCATTTGATGAAGATGCAGAGCTCAGGAGAGTAGAATGAAAGAAGACTAAAAATATCAGAACCAAACCCATTACTCCAGCTTACAACAATAACTTGGAGCCTGTAACCATTTTAACAAATCATTAAAACCAACATAAACCAAACACCTAAGTTACCCATGAACCAATAAAACATCCTTACTACTCAGATCAACCTTCAGGTAACAGGTTAACCCACCAGGAAGCCAAAATACATCAATGTGCCCAAGAGTAATGAGAAATTAATGACTTACAGTTTGCAGTTCATCTTCATGGTTAAGTTGGGATACTCACAGAACTGCAGTTAAATATCCAAGATAGACCTTTGAAGGAAGGAACAGTTTACTCATGGTCCAAATGAGAGTTAAAAAGGGACACTGTAATATTTTAAGTCATTTACTACCTCAAATCAACGTATTCATTCATAAATAAGTCCTCATTGGTGTAAAATTATCTGCCAAAAATCTTAACTAATTAAGAAAAACACTTGGCAGGCGAGCTGCGGCTAGTGAGCTAATTAGTAAAACTCAATGCAGGTTCCGCACCCTCTGGTGGCCTTTGTAACAGTGAGAGGCTAGTTCAGCTCTGTGTTTGATCTTAAATGACCTCCCTCATTTTAATTAAAGGGATGAGTCTGATTTGACTGATTTAGATTCAAACTTCAAAACGAAAAAAGTCTTCATTCAATTCACCTTACTGTGTGTGAGAGTGTTTGTGTGTGTGTGTATGAGAGAAGGAAGCTTTCATCAAAGAGACCAGAGAGACTCATTCACTGGTTAAACTGTCATCGCCTAACACACACCACATATAGATTCACACCATATGCACGCACACACCACAGATACACATATAGATTCACACAACATAGATACAAACCATATGCACACACACCCGATAGATACAAACCATACATATATACACGCACACACACCATATAAATACTGTGGTAACCTGCTCCCCCAATGAGCCGGGTTCCAGGTACAAGCAAAGTTTAAGCCGCACTCGTCATTTATTGCATACATCTTAGACAGATTATACTCACGGTCTCTAGGGCCTCCGTGGGCCTCTCGTCGCTCGCAGACCCGAGCGCTTCCTTCTACCTTGCTCCCGTTCCTCCCAAAGTCCTCGTGCTCCTTCTAAAATGTCTTCCTGGCTGTCCAGCCAGGTGTCTCCCATCTCGCTGATTGGGGTTCAACGGGCGCTCTCCGTCGGCGGCTGGTGGATGACGGTAGTATTTGCCATCCAGGATGAAACCTCGGGTCCGTCCGGACCGAGGTTTAAGGGCGGGACGCCACAATACACACACACCATAGATACACACCATATAGATACACACCATAAAGATGAACACACCAAATAGACACACACCAAAGATTAACTTAATAGAGATACAAACTAGATACCCCCCCCACACACACACACACACACACACACACACACACACACACACACACACACACACACACACACACACACACACACACACACACACACACACACACACACACACACACACACACACGCACACACACAAAAGATACACTCCATACAGTTCTGGTCACTAAATACTACTCCTCCTCTCTTCTCCTTCTCCCCCCTTCCGTCTCTCTTCCACACATATCGCATTTTTATTGCTTCTACTCAAGAGAATAGATTTGGGTGGGGATTTCTAGGTTTCATAAACATCCGAGGCTTAGCCCAGAGGGAAAATGAAAATGCTGCGCGCCAAATTAATGTTTTATTGTGCATGCAAACTATTTCATAATGCTCTATCTAAATAAACAAAATACACGGTTTATTGTAGCTTTACATAGCTACCGTACTGCTATGCTGCTTATCCCCAAATGTCTAAAGTTCAATTCAAGTTATTGCAAATGAATACAAGTGAGGCAGACCTTACACATATACGCATACACATGTCCCAGCCACCCAGCCACCCCCACACACACACACACACACACACACACACACACACACACACACACACACACACACACAGACACACACACACAGAGACTTTTTTCGTTTCGATCTGACTGGGGATGGGATAGGTTAAATACACTTGAGGTGGAAAACAGGTTGTTGTTTATTCTCTTGCCAGAAGGACTATTTCTATCTAGACTAGGCTTCTTATAAATGTTTATTTTTATTTTATTATTTTTTTCCCAAAGATCATATTCGGGGCTAATTAAATAACATCCAAGGCTTTATCCCCAAATAAAACAGCATAGGGACGCCACTGCCTTAAGCTAACGTATTTATCCACGATAGCAGACACTTTAAATATTAGTTATAATTACATGCAACTTATTTCAAATTTCCAATAGTATACTCGATACATACAAATATATATAGAGGAATATATATGAAAATGAAATGGCTAAAGTTAATGCAAAATGATGATGTAGTCGAGTACAAACAGTCTTCTCTCATTGCATTCTTTGGAAGTTAATTCTGACTGATATACTGTTATCTTCCACAGCATGACGTAACACATCTCAGGAAGTGGTGGTGCTCCACCTTGTTGGAGAATCTTCATACTGAAGGGTGTAGTTCTTCTGAAGCAGATGTGCTGTGAATTCCAATATTAACACAACCGTAACAATGACCTACAAAAACTATGTGTGTGTGTGTGTGTGTGTGTGTGTGTGTGTGTGTGTGTGTGTGTGTGTGTGTGTGTGTGTGTGTGTGTGTGTGTGTGTGTGTGTGTGTGTGTGTGTGTGTGTGTGCTGACGGCGTTACCCGCCTACATTTTTTATCCTTTTGGCGGCCCTCAGTCAAATTTTGGGTTCCTAAATTGGCCCTCAGCTGTCAAAACTTTGAGAACCCCTGTTGTAGACCAAATTCGGAAAACTGTAGTTCCACCATAGAAACGCTAGAGGTCAGCAATACTCCCCGTCGCGCAATGACGTCGGTTAGGAAAAGTGGAGTCGAATTCATTTTAAACAGCGCTGTCTTTTCCTGTTTTAAAGGAAGCACATTTTCATCTCTCCTTGACCCGATGACGTTTTCCACAAAGGTTAAGTAAAGGATAGGAGATTTGACTATTCGTAGAGGAATAGGGACACAGCTAAGGAGTCTCACCCATAGATATATATATTAACTAGATGCCTCGTCCGCGCTGCTGGCCAATGGAGTCGAACGTCACCACTGGCGGCCATCTTACCACAGTAAGCTGCTCAGCCATAACATTGTGTTGGGAGTGGTACATGTACTTATTAAACAACCATAACTTAACCATTTTCAACCGATTTTCAAACGGTTTGGTTTGTTATAATCGTCAGAGATGAAGTTATGACACTGCATACTTTTGATAGAATAATGAAAAATAGAATAATGTTCTAAAATAGGTACAATATCATAACCACGTTAATAAAGTTTGTAATAAACCAAACCGTTTGTAAATCGGTTGAAAATTGAGCAAGTTATGGTTATTTAAAAAGTACATGTACCACTACAAACACAATGGGTGTGTTCGAAACCACCTACTTGCTTACTACTCTTACTAACTATGACGTCAAATTGAGTAAGCAGAACGTAGTAAGCGAGTTTTAGGTAAGCGAGTAGTATCCGAATGTCTTCTACTTCCGGAAAGATTTTGTGTAAGCATCGCTAGCTTATGCTGCTATCCATTTTGATGGTAGGCTGGTACGAACGACCAGCTTCAGCGAGAACGTGACGTATTTCCCTTGCTCCAGCCTTCCAGTTTGCTATTTGTGTCCGACGAGTTTAAGAAGAAAACTATTTTGGAAAAAATAAATAATCCAGTGTATAATGGTTGCCAGCCTTTACAGAAACATTAACATTCCAACATTCCTTTTACATTGCAATAATATTTTGCCATTTTCGCCAATTTTTATTTCAACAAGTGCTGTCGTGTTTCTGTCGAGCCACGAGGGGTAGTAGCGGGGTAGTAGCGGGCTAGTCGTCATTAGCAACATAGCCTCTTTGGCAAACCAGCTTGAAAACACAACTTTACATTGAATTTCACGCAAAGCAAGACCATAAATTGGTGACCGGATTAAAGCAGCAATGAAATCAAGTGTGTAAGAGGATTTAAAATCGACATTACAACCCCCAACGTGGTACAAATACAAAGAAAATACAGCTCAATCCCCATTGACTATGGGCGCAGCCATCTTGTTTGCTAGTTGTACAGATCTGCTCGATCTACTTTGAAAGCGACGAGATACTACGACCGAAAGGGGGCGTGCCTCAGTGAAATGCCGCAAGAAAGCTGGGAGATTGGCGACTTTACCACTTCGTACATCCAAATGGATAGCAGCATTACTAGACGTACTCAACCGCCCCAGAACGCACTGCGTCTATTCAAAAGAACAGTGGAAGCAATGGCGCTAAACGGGGAGCCGCAGCAGCAGTGCTTTTAATAATTGTTTAATAATTGTTTTTAACATATCACCGCAAATCCTTAGGTTGAAGATGTACTGTGACGTTAAATGTGACGTTTCTATATTTATTTATAATATTTATTAACGGCGCCCGGCCGGTAGGTTATTGACACGTCATTTGATTCACGTCATCTGAGGTGGTTAAGTAAGAACGGTCTTCCGAACGTCGATTACTCAAAATGGATTACTCAATCATTGTTAAAGGATTCGAGAAGTAAGCCAAGTATTGAGTAGGTAGTAAGCAGTAAGCAAGTAGGTGGTTTCAAACAATTCAATTCAATTAAAAAATTAAATGTATTATTATTATTAAACACACCCAAAGGACGCAAAAATGGCGCGGCTTTCGAGTGTCCTCAACATTGGAACAGTGCTTGTCGGCGTTCTATGACGTAGCGTCCTTAAAAGGACGGCCGTTGAGCATGCTTCCTTGACATTGGGAAACAGCCCTCCTGTCTGTCTCACCTCACACCTGGCCCTCATCTACAATCATGCTCACCTGGTCTTCATCCCCAATCAACCCCCTTCATAAACCCCTGGATTCCCTGCTGTCGACACCAGATCGTACTACGCACCGTGATAACTATACGTGCCTGGCTCTAGTGTTACTTGCTACCTCGCTCTCTTACTCTAGTCTCTCTTGTTGTTTTTGGACCACATCTAACTTTTGTTCCTCTGCCTGCAGTTACCCGGATCACTCACTCCAGCTCGCCCACCTCGCTCTTCCCCCGGCTCCCTCATCCACTACCTGCTACCCACCTTGTTCAATAAACCCCTTTTTATCCCTTCAACATCGTCTCTGTCTGCTCTTGGGTTCAGCATCGTCCACCATAACACTATGTCTCGCACCCAGTGCCTGTAGCACTTGGGAAATCTTTGGGTTTACCACACTGGCCTCAAAACGTACCAGTGAGGATAAGTCGTCTATCCTATCTCCCAGAACACGCACTCTATCTACTGCATCTGTGTCTTCAACACGATTGTTCTCCACATCATCGGCCAAACAAACTTCGGAGCGTATCAATAATCTCCTCCATTGGTGACCATGGACCTGACACATACAAACGTTATTTCTATTTATTTTTTTAATACATTTTATTGACAATTAGCAGCCAGGGGGTACAGAAATGGCAGACATAAAATACAGACACAAAAATACAAAATGCAGCATTAAATTAAATAAAAATATTATAAAGAGCACACACACTAGGTGTTTTAATAGCTTTCCCATTTCTAGAACATAGAATATCCCCCATGTATTGCCTTGTTTCATTCTCAAACACAACAAAAAGCGGTTTCTGATTCGAGTATTTACATTTATGAATATGCCATTTAGCTAATAAAATAATAAGGTTTATAATAAAATATTGGTTTGCTTGACTAGAGGTGTAATTGAAGAAAACAAACAAATCATGTTCAATACAAAAACAGTACATGTTCAATACAAGACACATACGAACGTGAACAAGGAAATTACGAGCAAGTGACGTAGTTCACGCCCAGACACTGATTGGCTGATACGTTTGCCACTTTGCAAATTTACTTTTTGGAAAACGTTTGGATTACGTTTTGGAAAACGTTTTGCCAAATCTTTTGCAAAGCCTTTTGCGGATTGAAATGTCATTTGAATATCGCAACACACGCAGCGTGGCGAAGTGGATTGCAATCACGGGGACGCTATAGCTATTTGAGTAAAGCAACTCAAAGAATTTGACGTAATGTTATTCTATTTTTATTGTAATAACTTTAGCAAATTTAATTGATTTTTGTATTGTTTTGATATAGCAGAGCCGACTCCTGAGAGCAGACGTAGGACTATCTGAAGCTGCATTGTCCCTTTGCATATTAAAATTCACTTTGAAAAACGTATTTACAAATTACATTATAAAATTGCATAATGAATTGCCAATTGCATTGCCATTTGAATTTTGCTACATATACGCTTCCATAGTTGTCTTCTTTTAAGCAGTCAAGTCAAGTGCACCACATCAGTTTGTTTATTTAAAAAAACATTTCTGACTGCAAACATGGAAGATAATGATTCAATAGCCAAACTCAGACATTTCTCAAAACTGGACTTTCAATCCAAAAAGGAGATAATAAATGATGGAAGACCAATGCCGGAGCTTAACGGGTTGCTTCAAACGACGGGACAGAAAGTAACGCGGTCTTTTCAAACAGAGTGGTACCGCCGAAAAGACTGGCTTTGTGGCTGTGCTGTGGGGTAAGGACTCAATACAGTCAATATCGGTTGAAGATGCCAAAATAAACAACTCAAATTGAACCATGTTCAAATGCAATGTTTTATCCTAACATCCACTGTCTCCATTCCTTCGCCAGGACAGAAGGCTACAATGACATCAGGCAACATGAGCAGCGATGAAGAGAGGAGTATGAGAGAGTGCGAGCAGTACGTGCAGAAACACAACATCCAGCAGCTGCTGAAGGACTGCATCGTCCAGCTGTGCACCTCGCGGCCAGACCGGCCAATGGCTTTCCTCAAAGAGTACTTTGACAAACTGGAAAAGGTGAAGTGTCAATCATGAGCTGACATCTTGGGAGTCTCGTGTGCATTCTGCTCTGCTCTGAAGTCGGTTACCTTCGTATTGGATATTATGCTGTTGTCTGAATGACCGATGTGCTGCTCTCACATTGGACTTGCTGCAGTTGTATGCTGTGATTTTGGTTTTTGATCATTTGGCGGGATAACTTAATATTAGTGTCCTCGTGGACTCACCAACCTTCTGGATTTTTAATTAACCATTTGACTAGCAACTGATATTGAAACAGGCAAAAATGATATTATATTACGCATGTAAAATGTTGATTTAGAAGCTTTTTTTTCGGGACCATTAGAACAGATTTAGATGGCTTAGAAATACAGACCATCTGCAGTAACCTTTAAAACATACATATGTCTAAATAGTCCCGAGGTTTCACGATTGAATGCTGCAGTAAAAGTCCTCAACGAGTGAGTGAATGGAAGCGCCCACTGACCGAGCGCTCCCCTCTGGGCCTTGGCCCGCGCCACCAGGAGGAGAGCATGCAGATGCTGCTGCAGCAGAAGGCCTCGGGCTCCCGCTCGGACTCCCGCTCGGAGGAGGTCTCCCCCCCATGAACCCCGTGGTGCGGGGGCGCCGCCGCCGCGGGGCCATCAGCGTCGAGGTGTACAACGAGGAGGACGCCGCCTCCTACGTCAGAAAGGTCAGCCCCCGCCGCCGCCGCGCCTCGCCACGCCTCTGTCGGAAACGCACCAGACATGAGCTGCGTGTCCTCGGATGCGATTGGTCAGGCCAGACCTTTGGTCGACTGACGGTCCAATCATGTATGATGTGTTTGTTGGTATGTGCGGTTCAGTGATGCCTCGTTTTGTGTGTCTCTTGCGTCGTTCAAACGCGTGAAGACGATCCCTTGGCATGGGTTTCCAGCAGCTGTCTGTAGGTTTGTCTCTACCAACAGATTTTACTTTTCACAATATGACGACAATGTCCTCGTCCGTTCATGTCAGCCTCTGCATTCAATTTGACGGAAACTATAGGCTGCTATTTGCCTTATGTATTATGATACAGACCAATACAATATATCATAATTCATATTATAAATCAATTAAATCAATCAGTGGCTGGTCTCTGGTCAGAGAGCTCCGTTCTCTCGTCAGTCACACCTGATCGTGACTAAACCTTTCATCAATGGAGAGACTGTAGTCGTGTTTGACTGATTAACAGTTTGGAACGCATGGATTTAGCAGAACAGCGAAAATGAGTACTGACAGAGAGAATCATTATCACCAGGACGAATGGTATGATATAACGGCTGCTGTTGAAACAGTTTGGCTTTTTGGATTATCTTTAATGGTTTCTCACCATGTTGCCAAACTTAAGAGGTTTTTTTTCTTATTTAGTGCGGTGTAGTTCCATTCTAGACTACGGTCTAGAATGTGCTCGGTTTTGAAAAGAAAATTAACAGAAAGGGTCAACGTGATAACACAACGGTTTATCAAGCAAACAATGGACATAAATGTAGGCTATGTCCTTATTTAAATAAAAAAGCAAAACATAAACCGCATAATAGAGACAATCCCCCTTCCCAGTTAGCCAGGTGATGATCATGTAAAATATATTATTATTAGATAACAACTCTTCCAGTTTGTAACAAACATACTTAATTGCCATAGATGAATCAAGGAGCATAATTCTCAAATCGACGAGTTCAGCCTGCAATCTGATATCATCAGTGTCAGGAAGTGACAGTTGACACTCTTATCAGAGTGAAGACACTCTTTTCAGATGTCTTCTTCAGTTGACACACAGACTCACGGACGCATGCAAACACAAAAAATATTATTTTTCATGAAATATAAAGACACGCCCGTCGTACGGTATCAGAGACGTGTAGTGAGGCCCGTGGCTGGTGAGGCACTGACCTCTTCAGAGTCAGATTTACAAATATATGAACCCAATTGTAACGTAGTAGAAAAGGCGATTTCTCGTAGCACAGCCACAAAGCCAGTCTTTTCGGCGGTACCACTCGGTTTGAAAAGACCGCGTTACTTTCTGTCCCGTAGTTTGAAGCAACCCGTTACACAGGCACAGATGAGGGCACTCCAAAGGGTCATAAAGACAGCTGAGAGGATTACTGGGACCACACTTCCCTCCATGGACTTTATTTACAGTCAGCGCTGTCGGAAAAGGGCAGTGAGAATCATTAGAGACTCCCTCCACCCAGCTCACCCTCTACTCAATAACTAACATTGTAAATACAGACTCAGACACAGTAGAGCGGACAGTGTCATCACACACACAACAAGATTCTTCAATAGCTTCTTCCCTGCAACAGTGCGACTGATGGCATTAACAGAGAACATCTGAAAAATACAATGTGCAATATTGTGTTTTATTTAAATATATACTCACCACCCTACCCCCATTTAATTTAATATGTATATATATTTTTTAATTTTAATCACTATCCACTATCTATGTTCTAGAAATGGGAAAGCTATTAAAACAACTAGTGCGTGTGCTCTTTATAATCTTTTTATTTAATTTAATGCTGCATTTTGTATTTTTTGTGTCTGTATTTTATAAAAAAAAAAAAAAAAAACTGCGTATGTGTCAGGTCCATGGAGAGAGAGAGAGAGAGAGAGAGAGAGAGAGAGAGAGAGAGAGAGAGAGAGAGAGAGAGAGAGAGAGAGAGAGAGAGAGAGAGAGAGAGAGAGAGAGAGAGAGAGAGAGAGAGAGAGAGAGAGAGAGAGAGAGAGAGAGAGAGAGAGAGAGAGAAGCACAATAAATAGTAATAATAAAAAATATTTAAAAAAAAGTTTTAAAAATTGAGGACAAATTGCATGTTGTGCATTGCATTTCAGATAGCACCACAGTAGATAGTGATTACAATTAAAAAATATATATACATTTTAAATTAAATTGAATTCAGCAGTGCAACCATACTGTATAACCACATGTAGCAGCGTTGTTGCACGTTGGAAGTGGGGGTAGGGTGGTGAGTATATATTTAAGTAAATAAATAAAATAAATAAGCAAAATACAATATTGCACATTGTATTTTTCAGTTGTTCTCTGTTAATGCCATCAGTCGCACTGCTGCAGGGAAGAAGCTATTGAAGAATCTTGTTGTGTGTGTGATGACACTGTCCCCTCTACTGTGTCTGAGTCTGTATTTACAATGTTAGTTATTGAGTAGAGGGTGAGCTGGGTGGAGGGAGTCTCTAATGATTCTCACTGCCCTTTTCCGACAGCGCTGACTGTAAATAAAGTCCATGGAGGGAAGTGTGGTCCCAGTAATCCTCTCAGCTGTCTTTATGACCCTTTGGAGTGCCCTCCTCTGTGCCTGTGTAACGGGTTGCTTCAAACTACGGGACAGAAAGTAACGCGGTCTTTTCAAACCGAGTGGTACCGCCGAAAAGACTGGCTGTGTGGCTGTGCTACGAGAAATCGCCTTTTCTACTACATAACAATTGGGTTCATATATTTGTAAATCGGACTCTGAAGAGGTCAGTGCTTCACCAGCCACGGGCCTCACTACACGTCTCTGATACCTATGTATGTTGTGTCTTTATATTCAATGAAAAATAATATTTTTTGTGTTTGCATGCGTCCGTGAGTCTGTGTGTCAACTGAAGACATCTGATAAGAGTGTCTTCACTCTGATAAGAGTGTCACCACTGTCACTTCCTGACACTGATGATATCAGATTGCAGGCTGAACTCGTCGATTTGAGAATTATGCTCCTTGATTCATCTCAGACGACTCCTCAGAATTAAAACATTCAACTTGTTTTTTCCAGCTGATATATCAGAGCCGACTCCTGAGAGCAGACGTATCTGAAGCTGTCAGGGAGGAACCATGGCTACCATCTCTGAACCGGACCCTGGACTCTCTGAGGAACCTGGGGACGCGTCTTTGGACCGGAGGGAGCGCAGGAAGAGAGGATCTGGTAGGTGCCCTTTAGAGAGGATTTAAAATAAATAATCCAGTAAAAAAAATGTCTTTTCATCTGCGTACGTTTAAAATGTACTTTTAGAAAAAGTTTTTAGCCAAATGGGCCGACCTGATGAACCAGTGACCGTATAGACAGATTTATTCTCCTAAATAACGACATGTGTGTGTTTGAGACAAAAAGCTCGTATTTACCTTACTTGACGTGAGATTACGCCCATGAGTTACGGACTATTGATAGGCATCTCAAGTAGTTGTGTGTTTCCTGTTATATGTCCGTTATATACGTGGAACAGAGTGCAGAGTAACTTTAGGCAGCAGAGCACAAGTTTAGTTTTTTCATGACTTATTATTAATGGAACTTAACATTAGATTGACAATGGTTTATTTAATCAACAATTTTGTGTTTTAATAATGGCTGCTCATTTAACTGAAGCGATCAGGTGAACTTATGAATTTAACATAATTCTATAAAGTTTGTCATTAATGTGACCATATCTCAAATTATCCCACAATGCATGTCCTCATATTTGATGATAACATGTATGCTAGAGACCAGTACTTGCTCTGCTTAAGTGTGCTCTAAACACGAGAGCCACAGTACCAGTCTTCACCTACTGAGGTGTTCAGGTGTTAGAGGTCTTCAGGTGTTTCTTCAAGACGGGGAGGGATTCTGCAGACCGTAGGGAGTCTGGACTGTGAATGACAGCCACGCAGTATGAATATATCAGCGTGAAAATTACTCTGTGTGCGTGTGCTTGAGTGCGTTCGTGAGTCTGTGTGCAGTAGAAGAAAAACATTTCCTTACACTGATGGTATCGGAGTGCACGCTGATAATTGGTCAGAATGAAATCAAGTGACGTTGTTTTTCCAGCTGGTAGAGCAAAGAAGAAGGCTAACTTCAGACGCCGTGGAAGCCGTCAGAGAGTAACAATGGTCACTGAGGACACGTCTTTGGACCGGGAGGAGACCAGGAAGAGAAGATTTGGTAGGTGCCCCTTTATACAGAATTTAAAAGAAATAATCCTGTCCAAAACAATGATCCAAAAAAGTATGATTTCCTCCAAATACATTTAAGATTTATGTTGATAAAACATTTTTAGCCGAAGTGACCGTGTGTGTGTGTGTGTGTGTGTGTGTGTGTGTGTGTGTGTGTGTGTGTGTGTGTGTGTGTGTGTGTGTGTGTGTGTGTGTGTGTGTGTGTGTGTGTGTGTGTGTGTGTCCTACTCCTGAACAGCTCTATGGTTTCACATCACTGTCATTGTGAGCATCGGACTGCTGAGTATTCTCCTCATCTCCCTGCGCTTCAGTGAGTCTCAATCATATCCTCCTAAATAGAATTACAATACAGTATAATCATATCAATGATTGTATTAATAGCAATGATAATGTTAAATATTGTTTTTGTAAGATTTAGTGATAATAATAGGGTTAGCACACATACACCGCATGCACACACATAAACACAGCATACACACACACAAACAATCCACACGCACTTGCACGATCACGAACACACACGCACATGCACACACACTGCACACACGGGCGTGCTGATGCAGACGTTTCAAGACAAGGTCAGCGCAGGACACCGCATACACACACACCACACACACATGCACACACACACGCACACACATGCATGTGCATACACACACTGCACACGCGCAGATGCAGATGTTTCAAGACAACGGCAAGATTGAGATAACAGCCCCGCCGTCGACACACTCTCCCACCTGAGCCTTATGTCCATCATAGACACTTTTTTGCAACATTATCCACCACATTGAGCCTCCCGAAATGTCTTGTGATATTGAAATCCCCCCTCGCCCCTGCCGACTGTATTAGTTGTTTTATTTTTCTTATGTTTTATGTGTAGGCTATGTGTGACTGTAGGCTACTGCTGCCTCTCTTGGCCAGATCACTTGAAGAGATGTTTAATCTCAATGACGCATTCCTCTGTTAACAAAAAAAACCCATCTCTCACGTCAGGTAGCCAATGTACAATCTGTAATCTTGCCCTCACAACCCCCCCCCCCCCCCTCCCCCCCCCCCCTCCCCCTCCCCCACACAAGCCCGTGCTTTAGTTCACTATAGTTAGGTAGGTTGCTGCCGTAGCTGTTAGCTGATGGCGATGAGTTCTGCCCGTTCTGCCTCCGTGCTGTCTGCGGTCAAACCAAAACAAACTATAGTGTCAGCGGCCGCACTTATCCCGCCTCTTGCGAACTAAGACCGTACGTCATATCCCGCCCCTTGCAGGCCCACCCCCCTTGATTCTACTGACGTCTGAACGACATCGATGTCCGCATATAAAGCACCAAGTGTGAATCACCCTCAGGGTCTAATCTTCTGATACACAAATGCTGCGAACTTAAAATGATTATGCTTGCTTCATAAAGTAAGAATAAGATGATCATGCTTGCTTCATTACGTTATAGGTGAACCAAAATGTTATTTTGTTGTAACATTGTAAAATGTTATTGCATTATGCGCTCAGAAATGAAATACAATATCGACCGGGGGTTTCCATAATATAGCTATGGGTTTAAAAACAACTAGAGGTTGAGCGCAGGCAACGCACACACGGACACTCTAGTCTTACTTCTATATAATAGCAGGCCTGTCGCACCAGTCACTCAAGTTGGTCAGTGTGCACGTGCCAAGCAGCCTGCAGCTCTCACACACACACAGCACACGCAAACGCATACATACAGCGCAAGTGCACAGATACACACCGCATCCACACACACCGAACACACACACCGCACACATACGCAGCTGTGCACAAACATACACGAAAGCACACACACACACACCGCTTGCCAATACAACGGCAGCGACACACTCGCCCAGGTAAGAGGTTATGTTTTTAACCGTAATGGCTCCGCCATCGACACACGTGCAGGTAAGAACACACACGCACGTTGTTGGCTCGTTCGTTCGCGAACCGGTTCAAATGAACGAGTCTTTAGGACGAATTAACCGAACCGGTTAGTTTCTCTCGTTCGTTCGGACGTCTCGTTCACCATTCGATTCACCGGAAACTCGACTGAATGAACGAACGAGTTTCCGGTAGCACTAACTCCACTGAGTCTGACTGACTCATCTGAGAACCGCGCAATGGCGTGCATTACCTGATGCGATTCACCGCTACCGGAAACTAGGCTCATTCGCGAACGACTCCTCCACCTCCTCCACTGAGCTGGGAGGAGTCGTTCGCGAACCGTTTGTTCGCTCAGCCTGGTTTCCGGTAGCGGTAAATCGCATCAGGTAATGGACGCCATTGCACGGTTCTCAGCTGAGTCAGTCAGACTCAGTGGAGTTAGTGCTACCGGAAACTCGACTGAACGAACAAACTGACGAACGATTCACGAACGACTCCTCTCGGCGAACTGAGTCACGCGAACGGGGTCACGTAAACGTATCATTAAATCCACCACTAACACGCACACGCACACACCGCAGCGACACACGCCCAGGTAACACGTTATGTTTTCAAACATAACTGTTGTCTACATCTGAATACAAAGAAAACTGTCTGTATGTTGTTCTCCCGACAGCCAACTGCGGGACAGCAACCATCAGTCATGGTTGGTGGTGAGAGACTTGAGGTGGTTGAATATTTTAAGTACCTTGGGGTCATCTTCGATTCTAACCTTAATTTTAAGCAGCATGTTAAGAAAGTTAAAAACACAATTAAATTTAATTTATCAAATTTCAAGCATATAAGACCTTTCCTGACTATGGAGACAGCAAAGACTTATATGCATGCAATGATATTTACTCACATCTCGTACTGTTACACAACATGGTCACATACATCTGAGAGCACTTTAAAACCAATCAAATCTTTATTCAAGAGAACGCTTAAAACACTAGACAAAAAAACCTATATACTACCATTATTGTAACATTACAAATAAACACAAAATCATGGACTTCGATAGTTTTCAGCTGTTTTTGGATGTCTGTCTAATCTTTAAGGTTCTGAACGGTCTAGCCCCTCCACCATTACAGAATTTTATAAAGAAGAAATCCTCTACAATAAATACACGAGCACTAACTAGAGGTGACTGCGAAATACAACGCCGCAAGACCAAATTTGGTCAAATGGTGGTGTCCATCAGAGGAACACAGTCCTGGAATATATTACCAACACATGTTAGAGACTGTGCCACTTACACCACCTTTAAAAAAAACCTTAAACAGTGGTTAGTAGCAAGCCAGACCTGCTCTCATATGTAACCTTTGGTCATTCTAATTTTTTAACATGGACTCTTGATGTGGGGACCTATTTTGTGTGTAAAAGTGTTTTTTTAATCTATTTTGTATACTGGTATGTTGTTTTTATGTTCTTGACTTGCCTTAGGACAACGGATGAAAATGAGCAATTAAGCTAACTCCGGCATATTTATATTGATGCTCTGGCTGACATATTGATTAATGTGCACTGTCCTAATCAAATAAATAAATAATAATAACGGCTCCGTCATCGACACACGCGCCCAGGTAAGAACACACACACACACACACACCGCGACTCGCCCAGGTTAGACGTTATGTTTTTAAACATCTTACTGCTATAGAATAGCAGGCCTTTCGCACAAGTGAAGGTGCGTCCACACCAAACGCGAAGGGGCGACATGACTCCATACAAATTCAACGTAGAGACGCAAATCGGGCAGATTTTTTGCTAGAAAAATCCTGCTACAAGATTTGATTTGTAGCACCCTGCACCGGCGAGCGCGTTCATGAGGATTTGCAATGCGACACTTTGGCTGTTTCCCGAAGTGAAGGCTGCAGCCTTTCACTCGAGTTGAAATATTTGAACTTTGCCGCGACATTCGTCTAATGACAGCCAATCAGCATTCAACAGCGTGGCCACTGAGTGACATAACGTAACAGCCAATCAGCTTTCAACAGAGTGGCCACTGAGGGACGTAAAGTAACAGCCAATCAGCATTCAACAGCGTGGCCACTGAGGGACGTAACGTAACAGCCAATCAGCGTTCAACAGCGTGGCCACTGAGGGACGTAACGTAACAGCCAATCAGCGTTCAACAGCGTGGCCACTGAGGGACGTAACGTAACAGCCAATCAGCATTCAACAGCGTGGCCACTGAGTGACATAACGTAACAGCCAATCAGCTTTCAACAGCGTGGCCACTGAGGGACGTAACGTAACAGCCAATCAGCGTTCAACCGGCCAACCGTTCCCCGCAGTGCCGTCCGGGGTGAACCGCAGCATGGAGGAGAAAGGGATTGTTGCCGTTTGCACTCCCGGAGCTCAATATATAATAGTGTATAATATTATATAATTTAATGTGTTATATTACGGCCAAAAGCTGTGTGAGCCTCCGGACGGCCGTTGCGCGTAGGGATTGGGCTTCGAGGGGTTTGTTTACTGGCGTTGCTATGGTTACCGGTCTTGCGCGTTCCAACGGTTTAGCGGTGGTATCTAATAATTCGCTGTCTGATCAATACTTCATTCACTGCCTCTTCCGTGGTCATTACGATATTATGGACCGACTGCGTCTGGTTCTCCGCCGTCCCTCCCTCTTCCACAACAGGTAGAGACATGCTACGGTGGTTATCTCGGCCGTGGTTGACAATGAATTGGCATGAAGCTCCGTTGGCGGGCAAAAGATGCTTGCTTCATAACGTGAAGAGAAATTTATTATGTTTGCTTCATTACGTTATAGCTGAACCTAATTGTTATACGTTGTAACATTATAGGCAATATGTTATGATATTATGTGCTCAGAAATGTGTTACATTATCGACTGGGGTTTCCACATTATAGCTATGGGTTTAATTACAACTAGAGGCTGAGCGTGCAATGCGCGCGCTCATCCTGGAATGATAGCAATGATAATGATCATTATTGTATTTGTTAGAATTTGTGTTAGGCCTACTAATATGAATAATTGTAACAATAGCAACGATAATGTTTAGAGACGATGTCGTTCTGTTTTAAAGCTCATATCTTCTGTATTCCTCTGTCCTGTCCTAGACTCACCGTCACCCTGGATAGAGGGGAGAGAGAACTTACTGGATGAACTCGGTGAGGGTTTTATCCAAGTTATTAAATATATCGCGTCATTAACATTCATTTCAAAAACACCCTCTGCTTCTGTGATTCATATTGTGGTCTACTAAGGTCAGGTTTCTATTGTCGTCTATTAAGGTTGTGCTTCTATGTAGTCTGTTAAGGTCAGGTCTCAGGGTTGTGTGTCCGTAACCAAGACCGTAAGATAAGCAGTTCTCTGTTTGTTCAGGATGTTCTTTTACATTCAACAGATGAATTGACACTTCAGGGCTGGATGCTTCACGACAAGAGTCTCTACCGTGTTTCTACTACTAAGAAGGGCTGGAGGGCCAGTAGAGAAGACTGTCAGAAGAGAAAGGCAGACCTGGTGGTCATCAACAGCAGAGAAGAACTGGTGTGTGTGTGTGTGTGTGTGTGTGTGTGTGTGTGCGTGTGCGTGTGCGTGTGCGTGTGTGTGTGTGTGTGTGTGTGTGTGTGTGTACTTTGTGGTCATGACAACAGATTACTATTACCTTTGGAAACAGGCGTTTGTCAGCAGATTGATGGATACTTCCTGGATTGGACTGAGTGATCGAGAGAAGGAGGGGACCCACAAGTGGGTGGATGGTACCCCCATGACCTCAAGGTAAGGCTGAAGACTCTGTGCATCTCTTCTCTGAGAGTGACAGACTGACCTCCACTGTCTCCTCCTCGTGGTTCTCAGTTGGAGACACGTTAAACCACGCGATGACGGCGGAGCAAGAGACTGCGTCGTAGCAGGGGAGGACGGCTGGTCTGAAGAACCGTGTAACAGACTGCACCACTGGATCTGTGAGAAGGTCCTAGACCTGGATCATCTGGAGGCTGAGCGGAACAAAGAGGGTCCGTAGACTTTGTTTGTGTTCATGAGTGGAGAACGGTTCCTCCTTTCTGTTCTATGTGCCGTAGATACAGTAAATACACTCTTTAAGAGTTGAAAGGTTGTTGGATGTGCTTAGGTCTACTGAGGTCAGGTTTCTATTGTGGTCTACTGAGGTCAGATCACAAGGGTCAACCCTTTCTGGGTTCACTTGCACTAGTTTCTATTGGAGCTGCTGAACGGTTTTGCGTTCTCCTCCACAAGCTCCGCCCCCGACTCGTTAATCTCTTCGTGGAGTGACTTCCCCTCCCTGGGTAATCTTTGTAGACACTGCTGAGATACTCAATCATGTATGAAAAGGCAGGCCAGAATACTGGGTGTGAATCCCCTGGTCGCCCTCTAGTGGACAGGTGTTAGGAGAGAGTGAAGGGAGTGTCTGACGCTGCATCTCTAGATCCGTGTTGTAGACGTTCACTCCTCTCCTCCTGGTTTCTTCAGGTTCAGTGATGCCCACGGAGGAGGAGGAGGCCCCCAGCATCACAGAGTTCCACTCCTCTACCCACGTGTTGCCCGTGGGCCAAACGGCCCGCTACACCTGCCACGCCGGCGGCACGCCGGAGCCCACAGTAGAGTGGCTCCACAACGGCAGGCCCCTGGAGAGGGACGGCACAGACGACCAATCAGAGGCCTGGGTGGAGAGGGGCTTCCTCTTCGTCAGAGGTGGGAGGTACGGCGTGAACACGGTCTGCTGCGTGGCGAGCAACAGCGCTGGCACGGCCAATCACAGCGCTGAGCTTCTTGTCTTTGGTAAGTCCTGGATCCAAGGAGAGACGTTTGTTGATATTCATCCTATTTTTAATTGATCACTTATGTCCCTGCTTGTTTATATTGTGTTATATATCTATCACTGTTTGTTCATTGTTCATTGTTATTGTCTTAATGTATGCACCTTACTCACCAAGCCTAATTCCTGGTTGGTGTAAAACCCTTCTTGGCAATTAAATCCTTTCTGATTCTGATTCTGATTGTTGATGTTTTCTTAACATTGTTGTTGATGTATTCAGAATATTGTTGTTGATGTTTTCATAACGTTATTGTTGAGGTGTGTGTATCTATGAATGTGTACATATGTACATGTATGTATGTGTTCATATCTATGTATATGTACACAGAGCGCAGGAGAACAGTACTAGTGATGATGATGATGAGGATGAAGAGCGGTTCAGCAGCTCATCATGTCTGGTTCTCCCTCAGATGCCTGTGACCTCACACTGGACCCCAACACGGCCCACAGAGACCTCTCTCTGTCTGAGGACAACAGGAAGGTGACGCTGGTTAGAGAGGACCAGTCGTATCCGGATCACCCAGACAGATTTAACATCCGGCCCCAGGTGTTGGGTAGAGAGGCTCTGACTGGCCGCTGTTACTGGGAGGTAGAGTGGGAAGGACTGGTTTTTATAGGAGTGACATACAGAGGAATCACAAGGAGAGGAGAGGGTGATGACAGCCTGCTTGGACGGAACAACAAGTCCTGGGTTCTTCATTGTACTGATGGTCGTTACTCTGTCTGGTACAACGGTACAGCGACATACCTCCCTCTCCCCCCCGCTGGCTCCACCAGAGTAGGAGTGTATCTGGACCGGCCTGCTGGCTCTCTGTCCTTCTACAGAGTGTCCCCAGGTGGAGGAGGGTCCTCAGACACACTGACACACCTCCACACCTTCTGGTCCTCCTTCACCCAGGAGGACCTCCTCCCGGGGGTGGGGCCTGGCGGTGGCGGGCCCCAGGGGGGTCCCCAGGGCGGTCCTCAGCCTCTCTGTGTCGGTTGTAGAAAGAGAGCGGGGGGCAGCAGGAGCCTCCCGGGGCTCTGGGGGGCGTCTCGGTGGTCCCTCAGTTGTAGAGAAATGGGGGGGGGGGGGGTCTGCAGGGTGCCTCAGGGGTGGAGGGGGGAGGGGGGGGGGGGAGGGGTGAGGGGTGGAGGGGGGAGGGGTGGAGGGGGGAGGGGGGAGGGGGGAGGGGGGAGGGGGGAGGGGGGGAGGGTGGAGGGGATGAGGGATGGATGGGGAGGAGGGGGTGGAGGGGTGGAGGGGTGGGGGTGGAGGGGCGGCACTTTTCACACGTGCAAACACATACACACACACACATATACAAACACACACACAAACACACACCGACACACACACACAGACACAGGAACACACACGCACACACCAAAAACACACACACACACACACAGACAGACACACACACAGACACAGGAACACACACGCACACACCAAAAACACACACACACACACACACAGACAGACACACACACGTGCACACACACAAAAACAAACCTACATAAAAACACACACACTGAGAGGACTGACGACTCAGTGTCTCTGTGGCAGTTATAGTCTCTCTCTCTCTCTCTCTCTCTCTCTCTCTCTCTCTCTCTCTCTCTCTCTCTCTCTTTCTCTCTCTCTCTCTCTCTCTCTCTCTCTCTCTCTCTCTCTCTCTCTCTCTCTCTCTCTCTCTCTCTCTCTCTTCTGGTATAGCATGATAAACCATGAAAAGGCTTTTAAGATCTCCCATAGTTAGATAAGCACATTTATTATTTGAAATGTACATAAAATACCTATTGATGGTCCATCTTTATATATAACAATTTAAGTCTTAAGGGCTCTTATATCATAATTTTTGTCATAATCCTGATATGCGACCTGATTTAAAGCCGATGTTATATTTTATTCATAATAACCAAGATATCTATGGGATAATGTTGCATGTTGTAAATGACTTTAAACTGAATCTTGATTTTTTGTGTTCTGTTGGGAACCAAGCGGCCGCAGAACATGTTCAGTTATTAAAGATATGTGCTCACCTGTTGATGAGTTGTAAAGTCTGCTGCTTCTATTGTTTTAGTCCTTGTGTTTATTGTGTTCATGTAAGGGACTATTTTTCTGTCTTTTTTGTTGATGAAGCATAATTGTAATAAACAACTCAGTGGATCCAACTGAATGTTCTCGTGTGTTCAGCCGATGATTTCTTGTTTTATTAGTGAATAATGCTTCCATAAGTGCCTTAAGAATAATAATATATTGATCAGAAATTATACATAAAACAATAAATGTTATTCCGATTTTATTCTGGGACCTCCTCCCTGGGTTTTGGTTGGGGGGGGGGGGGGCCTCAGTGTCTCTGTGTCGTTTGTAGAAAGAAACCACAGACAGACGGCCGGACACACTCTCACTGCCCTTCTTCCTCTTCTGTTGGGTAATGATTGATTGATTGATTGATTCTTTTAATGACCACACAGCCAGGCTGGTGGAATTTGTTGTCAGCTTGGTACAGGTTCCAACTTACAAAACATATAACACAGATATACATACAGAAATACACACTACACAATACATAAGGGCCATGCTTAATCCTTAACGTTCCGAGTTAAGAAAGTTTATTGCAGTTGGGATGAAACTGTTTTTTAACCGGGTTGTTCTGGAGGCAATCGTCCTGTAACGCCCCCCAGAGGGCAGTGGCTGGAAGGCATAGTGTGCAGGGTGAGTGGGGTCGGAGATGATTTTCCGTGCTCTGCGTAGTGTCCGTTTGTGGTAGAGTGAATCAAGGGATGGAATATCCTACCCATGATGCTTTGCGCGAGAATATAGACCTGATTGGATGAGGCTATCCTATGTGAAATGAACTAGAATCCTAAGATCAATACATTTCAAAATAATTTCACACTTCAAACAGACGAAAAACGCAAAAGGCATATCCATATTTGACTCCTTTTTGGCTTTCAGACTGACTATCTGTCTATCTGACCCCGGATCTGCCGGCACCAGAACATTACATTGCAGCAGCCGGGGACCCTCTGAGCACCAATCCAGGGTCCCTGTTTACATAGTATACATAGTATGCATAGTATACAGTGGTACAAAGGAAGACAAGGATGCACACCAATTATATTCAAATGCCTTTATTTATGAAGTTGCTTGTTGCTTGATGCAGAATGATGTAATGAAGCTATGCATTAGGATTTTTAAATGTAAGCGATATTTTTGTATAACAGTGATGGTAAATACTTTGACAACAACAAACCCTGTATTATTTTATGGCCAGACGTTTCCAATATAATAGATTTCATAAAATAAATATTGGATAGTTATAGGATTACAGTTTCTACTATATATGTAGGACTACTGCAAAAATGAGAAAGCACCATTTTATATTGACTCAAGTAACTGATAAACCATTGAGGGCTGGGGAACGTCTAACTTGCAGGGATTTCTATTGTCCCCCATGGCTCCTCAGAGACACACCCCTCTGCCTTCACTCCTCCCTTCGCTGTAATCTCTGCCACCTCCTTCACCTCCTCCGTCAGACACAGCTCCATTCGTGTTGACTGCCCAGAGTCCACGGATTTGATCTCAGGAAAATAACCTCCACCTCCACCTCCAGGCACCCGTGAGCATGACCTCCTTCAGTTCCTTTGCCTCATGAGTTTGTTAGATGTTGTTGTTGTCAAAGTCCATGGTTTTGCTATTGTTCCAGAGCTCAGTGCTGTTATCCATGTCGTAACTTGATTACGCGGCCCAAGCCCTTAACCAGGTGGCCTGAGAACAGAAGCATTCATTGTTTAAATGGGAACGCAAGTGAACTGGAGAGAACGGCGAAGAACAGCCGTACGTCTTGCATAATATGCAAAAATATGCATTCATGGAATTCTATCTGAATTGTTGATATTTCACCATGCGGTTGCTACATGGTCAGGTGATCGCAATTGTAGACAGGATGTATCCAGAGAACAAGGCTGGTCCCGGCTAGCCAAGATGTGTTTCCCTTAGAAACAAGGAAGTTCGTTCGACGCTCAGCTGTGGGGCAAAAATCATGGCATGTTTGCATAGTAGAAAGACCAATGTTAATGAAGCCAATATTGACCAAAGGAGGTCTTATATCTAAACCTGTAACGACTGACCGCTTCATAGCATACAGATGCTTTGTCGAGTGGTGCTGGGGATATGGGCGGAGTTCCCTTTCAATTCTATTATGTTCTATGCATTCTATAAATTCTGTAACCTGTGAGGTGTTCATTAAAAGGTCACTACCCAAATCTTTCATGTGTTGCGTTTAAATTGTTGTGCTTCGAGTTTAATATTTTATTTACCTGGGGCTGCCTATACATCTGACTCAGACCGCCTCATTATCGAAGCGGGAACTAAGGCAGCAATTACATCCCCCTTTGGTGGCTTTTCGTACAGAATTGCATGTATAAGCTTCAACAAAGATGCGAATCCGGACGTGAAGTATCACACACATACAAAGATGAGCTAACTGTAGCCGGGACTCTGCCCTTCAAAAAATGTATCCAGTCTGTCCTGTCCTTTTCAGGTTTTGGGAGATTGTCAGTGGTGGGATCGCCCTGCGTCTCTCCAAGAGCTCCGCAAGGAAAGGTCCCCAGATGGGAAGTCCCCCTGCATCTCCGGGAGCTCCGCGAGGAGAAGTCCAATCCACTGACAAAAGCAAGGACTTCTTATACTGTGGCAGACAGGCCTCAAGGAGAACAGCTGTGCCCCCCAATACAAATATAGTATTGTTTAAGCCATATTGTAATCCATCGATGAACCTCCTCTGGATGTCCTAAGGGGGGGTAAACGCCGTGCCTTATCAGATGGAACCCTGGCTTCTCGACCCACCCCAGAGGTTCACGAAAACAGCCCCATTCCACCAAACGGAAAATATTTCTATTTCCCATTATATGTCCTTCAACCGAACGTCTTTCATAGACATGTTGTAGCTCCATTGGTCGCTACGCTAGCTAATGGTGGCTGCAGGGACTATGGACCTTTTTATTGCACTTTATTATGTGCAATGGAAAGTAAACGTATTCACAATTTACATTACTGCACAACCTATGACAACATAAATAACATGCTGTAATAACGCAAGATTTTACCAAACAAGATTCAAGATTAAAGATGATTTATTTATTGTCACATGTCATATTGACAATAAATTCCATTGGTCAATACTTACATTCAAATGCATCCATCTCAATTTCCCTTCATATTTGAAACAACTCTTAATCCCTTTAACTTCTCGATACAGCCTACGGCACATGGACCACCTGTTTCTAATTAAACCTAGAATCAGGAAAGAAATTGGTCGTCGGGCATTCAAATTCAAAGCGCCATCAGATTGGAACAACCTTCCCTCCTCACTTAGGTCTATTACTTCTTTCCATATCTTCAAATCATCTTTAGTTTTGCATCATAAAACATCCTGCTCTTGTTTCTGATCTATCTTACCTTTTCTCTCTAGGACTCATTCTACTCATACCTGCTTTCCTTTTGTCCACTATACTATTTACATGTGTGTATCTGGGTTCAAATATGTACTGTATATTCTACTTGTGCATGCAAGACAATGTATTTATTGTATGTAATGTATATTCATATATTTGATTGTACTCTGTGTAATACTGGCTGGTAGGGGGTGGGAAGGGTAGGGGGGGGGGTAGCTATGGGGAGCATTGTTGGAGTGTGTGTGGGTGTGTGAGTGTGCGTGTGTGTGTGTGTGTGTGTGGGTGTGTGAGTGTGCGTGCGTTTGTCCTTGTGCTTATGTGTTTGAATTTATGTTTATAACTTACTTTTTACTTTCATTGTATTATTTGTCATTATTGTAAGGACCCCCTCGAAAATGAGATGATACATCTCAAGGGGCTATCCTTGAAATAAAGAAATAAAGAAATATTAGGGGTGCGGGATTATGGCCAACATGATTATCACAATTATTTTGATCAATACTGATATCCCGATTATTTACCACGATTATTCATTTGATTGACAAATATTTGTATTGAACAATCACGTTAACATAACACTGCTTTAACAACCGTGAACCATTGTGCTACATTCCTGCTAATGTACAAATCTTTGCAGAGATATCACCAACTTAAAATCAACAGGGCACAGATTTGACAATGTTTAAATTGTAAAAGATTTGTTAAACTTGAAAATAAGGCGTTTAAATAAATAGGATTACTAAAATAAATATGCCACCAGAGAATGCAAAATGAAAAATAATTGCGCGAGGGGATAACATACCTATTGTCCAGTATGTTTACCATTTTCTTGAAGACTTCATTACCGACGGTGTTTATTGGACACATATCTTTGGCCAAATGGAATGTGATTGCATTGGCGATTTCGGTGCGTCTTTGTGACCTGATGGACACGGTGTCATGCTGTACAGGCTCGTTTTATGGACGTCTGGCTAGACGTGGGACGACTCGTGTTAGCAGCCGATGCAACACTTTTATAGCATTCATGCCTTCGTCAGACTATTTTGTGGTGTGTGTTCAGGTGGCCGAATTAATTAGTTGTGTTGCCTTGCGGCGCTGACACAGCTCTACGGCACACTTTGAAGATTGTTTGATGCTGGTTCAAATCGCTTGCCCTAAATCCGAAATATTTCCAGATAACGGACGATGATCCGCAACGAGGGACGAGCTCTTCGACTTCTGCCATGTCAGACATGCAGCCGAGCCAGAGCGTATACTGCATGGACGGGGCCTGCTTATTTAGTTATTTATTTTTGCGGAGCATGCATTATTTTTCTTTGCCCTATGTCATATACAAATATAAAAAAATCTGTTCGTAAAAATAATTTTGCAATCTGAAGAAACCTATCCTTACAATACACCACTGAGTAACTGAATGTGACTGATACTGATAACAGGCTGGTATAACCGATTTCTCTGTCAAAATGAGAGTAAGATCAAAATCTGTAGGTGAAATGGAGTCATAACTACCACTAAGCAATCACCCAAATGGCTGGAAGCGGCCCTGGCCTCAGGCCCTCCGTGGCCCTGGCTTCAGGCCCTCCGTGGCCCTGGCCTCAGGCCCTCCGTGGCCCTGGCCTCAGGCCCTCCGTGGCCCTGGCCTCAGGCCCTCCGTGGCCCTGGCCTCAGGCCCTCCGTGGCCCTGGCCTCAGGCCCTCCATGGCCCTGGCCTCAGGCCCTCCATGGCCCTGGCCTCAGGCCCTCCGTGTCCGCTTCCAGGCGACGATGCTCAGGAAGGCCAGGCCGGCGATGATGATGAGTGTCTGCTTGGTGGTGAGTGGCATGCCCTGCATACGGCCACTTAGCTCTGACAGACAGTTGCTCTGTTGATATGAGAGAGAGAGATAAGGGGGCAGAGAGAGAGAGATAAGGGGGCCGAGAGAGAGAGATAAGGGGGCAGAGAGAGAGAGATAAGGGGGCACAGAGAGAGACAGAGAGAGAGAGAGGGGCAGAGAGAGAGAGATAAGGGGGCACAGAGAGAGACAGAGGGGCAGAGAGAGAGAGATAAGGGGGCACAGAGAGAGAGAGAGAGAGAGAATTATGTTAAGCCAGAATTTAATATGAGCCATATGTTAGCTATGATGTAAGAGAAGTGGAAAAGAACGATTCACAATTAAAGTACATAATTGTGATTTCAGGTGAATTGCTATTTTTAATTGAACAACTTCACATTGAGGGAGTGAAATTAAACCATTGGTAGGAGCTCTCAGATCTCTTAATGAAGTGAAAGTAGCAATTAGTGTAAACAAACTGATCAAGCAAAAGTCCTGTACTTATTTAATAGCACATAAGTGTTAGAAATAAATATACCTAAAGTACCAAAAGTAAGTACTTATTAAGAATGGCCCATTTAAGAATCGTATGTAATCCCTGGAATATAAATAGGGATAGCTTGTAATTAGCTAATAACCTGTAATAATTTATCATGATGTTTAAATTGATTTATATTTTGTATTGATAATCTAAATCTGCAAAGTAAATGGGAAGTTAATTTAGTTTAATTAAGTCTTGTGTACAGACTTAATTCTGTACAAATATCCGTCCTGTTTCTTATTCCACCAGTGTAACTTTGCTGTAGTGTTCTGCATCTAAGGTCAGACTAAAGTAAGACTCCAGTGTGTGGGAAAGGCTTAACCTACCCATCCTCCATGGCTAGTGACCCAGCCCAGTAGTTTCTCCTTGAAGTAATTCAACGCTATCTTGAAGATCTCAATCACCAGTAGAGGCAGATTATCTTCCATCACCTGGAAGCCACAGGGACACACACACACACACAAGCACACACACACATTTAAATAATTGTGAACCATATAGTTTGGGTGGTTGTGGGCAGATTTGTGTTGTTTTTTTGGTCTGTGTATAGCAGGGGGTTGATCATTGTTTGCACACACACTAACACACACCTTTATTGCCATCCTTCCGGCAACATAGAACAGCAATATGATTTTATCCCAGGTCACTCCATTCTTAAACACTTTGCCTGCCAGCTGTGAGAACTTGTCAATCATTGAACCTGGCATTCGAATCACCCCATCGATGGAGCTTTGAGAGAGGAAAACAGAAGCCGCAGGCATTATAAATGGATTATGGAATGCATGATTCGAGATGAATTTGGATGCAAGAAAAGTGCTGGTTTGAAGTGCACTGAAAATTATGAAAAAGAACGAGCCAATGTAAATAACATACTCTTGTAACTCTTGGTTGCCTTTGAGAATGGAGCTCTGTTGGCGAACCCTTCGGCCCAACTCATCCATCAAATCTCTCTCCGCCTCACTCTGCGGCTCGGGGCCCGATGGCAGCGCCGGAGCCTCGACGTCCTGGTGGCCCTCCCTCAGCTCCTGCTCCATGACCCTAAGACATGCTGGGGGTTATCCGTCGCCTCAACACAGAACCATTAGCTATGATCACACTGCTTATTAATTCTTAAAAGCTCACAGACCTCTGATCCTACGTTTATTACTAATTATGTGTAAAGGACAACACCGTTCTGGGTTACCAGAACGGTAGAATTATATTAGCAGTTGAATTATGAGCATGGAATTTTAACGTTTAACTTTGATACAAGCTTACCCTCTGAGACAAGCCTCCGCTATCCGTTCATCTGTTGAGAAACGATTAACATTGTCAAACAACAAGCGGCGCTGGTTTATATTAATTATAAACCCGCGCCAGTTAGTTTCGCCACACCGCCTCTCTTGTAGCCTCTTGTAACTTAAAGTAACCTAATGCAAGTCGCCGAATCGCCAAATGGATAGGCGCCACGCTTTGCGTGTTCTTATCTCCGTTACGCTTCTATAGCGGTCTTGAAAACTTTGGGGATGCTCCACTTACATGACTTAAGTAATGTAAATCGCCGAAACACCAAATGTAACTATTATCATATCCTTCTCGTTTTGTAGACACACTTACCTGATATTTCATCTCCGCCACCGTCCATTGTATAGGCCTTACTTTCTCTTTCGTCAACGATGTAAACCTATACGATTCATCTCCAGAGACCCGTCCAGGAAGTGCTTTGCGGGATCTTTTGAAATAGCAAATTTAATGACAGGACAAAAATGACTTGTAGGCCTACTGGTAATTAGACCTACGTTATGTATATCTAGTTATTATCAACACGTTGGCTTTACCTGCCTTGTTGAAATATTAATATTTGTTTTTTCAAGATCGTGTGGCTGTTTCATGGTTTCACTCAACACTCGACCGTCAATACGTTTCTCAGACTTTGCAAACAAGAAATAGGAGATGGGTGATGAATATGGCAAGCTAAATTGGCTGGATATTGAATACATCCAGTATATACAGTATATATTCAATATATCGAAATATTGGATATATCCAATATATCCAATATCCTTCACTCTCTCGAAGGCGAGGCTGTGCTCACTGAGTCTGTACCTAGTAAAGGATTTCCTTAGTTTTGGATCAGTCACAGTTAAATGTGCTTTCCAGGGTAGGCTACCAAGAGGTTGTCAAAATTAATATGAGTAAATGACATAATGCATAAATGTATTACTTTTAACTATTACGTATGTAAGTGCTCTCGTAGTTTATCGTGAATGTGTAGCGTACATGGGTCGTCGCCGTCGGAGGTTCCATTGCGATGTGTTCGTCTTCAAACTTACAATCTAAAATATGCCATCGCTTTCTGTGATAAGTTGCTCAACTTGCGATGTTGTGATAGAATATAAACACTAATTTAGACTAATATTGTCGGAAGGAAGAGCGCCTCGAACTAAATGAAAGTATGGGGCGTTGACAATAAGCCAATGCGCGTTCACGCGAAGGGGGGTCGTAATATGCGGGGGGGTCGAAATTCGGCACAACCGCACAACACCGGCCTGTCTGATTCCCTGTTTCCTGCTCCTCGCCTGCCTGTCTGCCCTCCCGTTGCCGACCCACCGCCGATTCCCTGCCCGCCTGTCGGTGTCCTTACTGTTTGCTCTCTGCCAGCCCGATCCTGCACGGAATTAAATCAAACTGTCCTCAACTGTCGCCTGTCCGTGCACTTGGGTTCTACGTCTACCTAGCCGTTACAGGGTCCAAATAATCTTTAAAGGTCAATGAATAATGTTATCTTTATGATGTTCGGATAGGAAAGGAGACAGGTGGCAATACTGATTCCCAGCTGACATTACAAGGGGTATAATAATTTTAGTATGAATCCCCATTTAGAAATATTTATATATATTTTATTATTTCCAAACATATCTATTTTAAACTCATCTGGTTTCACATCCTCCAGCCACACTGTACATCACTCCACAACGTTGTAGTAAAGGGCCTTAAGAGAACAGGATTTAGAATTGAAGGCTGCTGCAGGCTAAGTGTATCCCGCATCTTAACATCATTTTGGCACAGCTCGGAACAGGTAAGTGATGTGGAATAAACTAATTCGATCCTTTGTGGTGCGGTGGTCTCGTGGTAGGCATGACTCGGAGAGTGGTAAATGTTCAACACGTGGTTTATGCTAACAGAGACACAAGGTAAACGGGCTTGCGTTCTGGAGGTGGTTCATGAAGCATCTGCCGAACACAGGTAAACAAACAGTTATATTGGGAGTAGGCAAAATAGGCCACGCCTACGTTCTAATTTACCCAGGTAAACCTTTAGTCTGTCTTGGCTTAAACGGAAATGACAAAGTGGCCATGTTCTTTGTCTTTATTTATCATTACAACCTTATATGGTGTTGTCCATTATGTGCTGAAGATTCATAACTGTGTTTAGCTTGAAACATGTCATCAGAAATAGCATAGACTAAAGTTATTTAGGGCCACACCCCCACCGTCCACCTTGAGATGGCTAAGGCCAAAACGCCCAAGTTACCTTCCATGTAACGCTCCCTAAATCTGCTCATAAAGTGGCGATAATCCACTTACATGCTTTATAATGCACATGTTTGATTCAGACATGCCGCTGCTGACAGTATACATATATCCACGATATCTGTCGTGTAACCTTTTAATAGTGCATCAAACACTGTCACATGTAACTAGCTGCAACTCCAACACTGAGCCGTGAGGGTGCGCGGTACAACAGAAGCATATTGGTGCTCCCGGAGATGACGCGCTACCATGGACAATGGACACCGGATTCCAAAATGGCGCCCATTCATTCCTATAGAGTGGCGAAGTCACGCCCCTTCCGGTAGAGCTCATGGGACCTATGAGATCGAAAAATACGAATGGGTGTCAATGGAGAGAAAATAATTATTTTCTGGTCACAGTCTTTATATGCCCTGGATTACACATGTTGTTCGTGGATTTAAATGATAATTTTTCATGCAAGCTCTTCGCTGCTCTCGACGCATATGAAATACGTCACCACACCCGCACTTGGAAATCGGCACAGAGATGGCACATAACTAAAACTCTCCACATGCCCCGACTTATAGTGGTTTTCACCTCTTTCTATGCTTTTATCCTCGCCTTGAAAAAAAGTGGTGAAGTGGAGCAGAGTGATCGCCATCTCTGTGCCGAGTTCCAAGGTTCCAAGGGCGGGTGTGGTGACGTGTTTCATATGCGTCGAGAGCAGCGAAGAGCTGTAGTTCACAAAGCGGCCTCACATAAAACCTAAAATTATCAAACTTCTTCACGAAAATTTTTTGTTTTCTTTGCATGAAAAATTATCATTTAAATCCACAAACATGTGTAATCCAGGACATATAAAGACTGGGACCAGAAAATAATTATTTTCACTCCATTGACACCCATTCATATTTTTCGATCTCATAGGTCCCATGAGCTCTACCGGAAGGGGCATGACTTCGCCACTCTTGTGATTGCAAAAACATGCATTTGTGAAATGAGTTGAGGGGTCCACTCCTCAAGCCAGGGGTGTTTCTAGGTTTCATAAACATCAGGGGCTTAGCCCAGACGGAAAATGAAAATGCCAAAATGATTTCTATGCTTTATTTTGCATGAACATATTTTCAAAATGCCTAAAGCCCCATTCCAGTTATTTCAGAGTAAAATTAATACAAGTGAGACAGACTACACACACATCTGACTGGGGACAGGATAGGTTAATTCACTTGAGGTGGTAATAAGGTTGTTTTTAAACTGTTTATTCTTTTGCCAGAAGGACTATCTAGACTGGGCTAGTACTTATAAATATTTTTACTTTTATTTATTTTTGTAACCCAAAAATTATATTCGGGGCTAATTAAACACAGGGTCTGTGACTAGGATGTCTGGGTTCAGGGTCTGCGTTCAGGGCCTAATCGACCAGGTAAACACGCGTCCTGCCGTGCTCCTCCTCGATGTATTGAGCTCCTCCGAGCTCAATACATTCAATCCAAAATCTGACCGCAGCTGACCTCAGATCTGGTGAACTGGGCTTTTATTTCCTTCACTTCATATGTTTCAACCAATCCTGTTGCTGGAGGCAGAGTTATTTGCAGACAAACTAGACCAGCCCATGAACATTTTAAAATGTAAATACAGACATTTCTGTATAATTAAGGTGTATAACAGCTCCCTCTGCTGGACAACAGTCTCACACCAAACTACATTTTCCGTTTGAACCAACGTAGCTATAGTACATTGATGTGAGACGGGTTGGTGGATTGAACGTGTCGTAGTAGCAGAGAATGGCCTGCGGGGCAGTATGTACATTGTTAAATACATTAATAGGCTCGAATTTAGTAGTAATATTGAGGTTTCATATTTTTACAAAATGGATTATGTGAACATTGCAGAATAACAATCATGTATATTAAATGTATTGCGGGAGTTTAGCTTGACATTAACCAAGTTAAAAGGAAAATTAAATGAACCGCAACAAACATGTAGAAGTCAATGTGGGATTTTAATATATAAACAAAAACACTTGACATAAGTTTGATACAATTTTGTAAAAGAAAGCAGAGGAAAACATTTTCCCAAATGAATCTTTTCAAAATGTCACCACCATTCCGAAAGTAAGTGAAGAGGTTTTTGTAAAAGCAGTCCTCCCTGACCAGCTCTGTCCCTGACTCTAAACCCTGACACTCAACCCTAACACTAAACCCTCTGAGGGCAGGAAGACGCGCCTTCAGTGTAAAGGTTCGAACCACAGAGAAGGAAGAAAAGAGGAAGCAGTAGAGAGTAGTGAAGTAGTGAGGTTAGTGACAGACGTGAGGGAAAGGCGTGTGGAAGCACACGGTTACATGTGGGGTCAAGAAGATCACTCCCACTGGAGGTCATTGATCCATCAGCCTCAGACTGCTGAGCTCAGCAGGTCTTCTGGAGGACGAGTCTCAGATGAACTGAGGAGATGGGACCAGCAGGATGTCAGGATCAGGGCGGGTTTAGCTCAGGTGTGTCTGCCCCCGACCAAACAGGATCAGGTGAGGTTCAGCTCAGCTGTGTCTGCCCGGACAAAACAAGGACAATGATTAGGTTCAATATTCAAAAGATGCAACATTATCTGAACCAAAGATAAGTCATTAAGGAGCAGGCAGGCTTTAGGGCGCCTTGCTCAAGGACGCATCACTGTATTCTGAGGACTTGAACCCGGCACCATTGGTTTGAGAGTTGAACCCCCAACCCCCTACCTAGTCCACTATGTCCAGATAATGCAAACTTACGAGGAATCCTTGATGGTGGTCCTCAGGATTAGCCATCCAGATGTATGGCTTCTCCATCAGTCCTCCAGATTCCTGGTCTGGTGGTTACAAACGTAATATGAAAGGTAACAAAGACAGGAGTAGTTGGGCTCTAATGCAAGGTAACAAAGACAGGAGTAGTTTGTCTCTAATGTAAGGTCACAAACACAGGAGTAGTTGGGCTCTAATGGCGCGTAACAAAGTAGCAGCTGTAGTTTGTCTGGTAAACAACCACAATAGTATGCCGTAACTTGTACTGGACAAACTAATCCTGCGTAACAACAAGTCTACTCTGTTTATTTTAGGCAAACTTACGAGGATCCTGGTTGGTGGAGTGATGTCGTCCTCCAGAGTCTTGGCTCCTCCATCAGCTCTCCTCAGCCAGAGTCCTGGTCTGGAACAAACAGCGCGAGTCTGGCCCTAAAGTCTGGTAACAAACATGTAGTTTGTCTTATTTTTAAGCCCTTTATTTCCAGTTTGTTTGGTTAATACAAACTTACAACCCTGGTTGGTAGAGTGATGGTCATCCTCCAGATTCACGCCTCCCCTACCAGCTCACCTCCGCTCCAGAAACACGTTCTAGTAAGAAAACACAGCGGTTGTTGGTTAACGCTTGTCAAAGTAACAGCTGTATTTTGCCCTTTAAGTCAACCATGCAAGTAAATACAAAAAAGCTCACCTCAGACAGAGTCCTGGTCTGGAACAAACAGCGGAAGTCTTGCTTCAACATGTGGTAAAACAGATGTAGTCCTCTGGTATATATGGTACAACCGCCGGTAGTTTGTGGTAGCAGTATTCTACGAGAAGTGGCCGTGAGTGTGATGATCACTTCAGAGTCAAGCTCCATCTACCCCACGACAGACGTCCTCCACCAGGCAGGGCCTTCCGCACGGCTCCTCCATCAGCTCCTTCCGCACGGCTCCTCCATCAGCTCCTCCATCAGCTCCTTCAGCACGGCTCCTCCATCAGCTCCTTCAGCCATGGATTCCTGGTCTGGTTACAAACAGTTGGTCTCAACAGTAAATCATCTGGGGACGCAACACAACCCACCTCCTGCATCTGAGGTTCACTTGTAAAAATGGAAGACAAATTTAAACACTTAAATTAGTCAACGTCTGCAGATTGTCGCGTTCAGCAATTCATCCACTACGGTCATAGCAGCACTAGTAACATTAATGGCTCATATGACTCTTGCATAACCCCCGTATGAATTAACTCACAGCTTGGCACAGATTTAAAGTCATAAGATGATCAAAACCAGACCTAAACTACCGTGGATTTTAGTGTTTCAGATGAGCTTGGTGATGGTTACCCTCTGGTCCGGTGCTGCAGGCCCCTGGTCTCCAGCCTCAGTCTCCGGTCCACCCTGGCACCACAAGCCTCCGGACCCCAGCCTCTCAGCCTCGCCTTTCAGCTACAGCAGCAGGATTATATCAGCATTTGCCCAACAATAAACTTATTTGACTCATCCGAAACCAAGTTACACAATTAATTGAACTATTATTTCATAACTCAAGGCTAGAAAAGACTTCAGACCAGACATGAGCATCCCGTTTTTGGGAATGAAGACAGAGCAGTCCACAAGTTTAAAGAAGTGGTTCAGGCCATGCATTGAAACCTATCTGAGAAGACTCTACTCACACACCAGAGCACTGACCTGTTCTGGAGGACTTCTGACCGGAGGTGGAGGTCTGGCTCTGGGTGAGGAGGTGGAGGTCTGGCTCTGGGTGAGGAGGTGGAGGTCTGGCTCTGGGTGAGGAGGAGGTCTTGCTCTGGGTGAGGAGGCGGACACCTTGGGACAAACTACATGTTACCTTTTTAACCTTGTACAGTTCTAGAGTATCTTCTACTGCAACATGTGGGAATGACGGCCATTATTTTAGCTTTGATATTATCCAGTTGGTAACTCTGCACCAAAGTCGTTGGTTAACATCATTCCATTGGGTAGGGTTTAACTTCTGTGGCAATTAATGACAGCAGATATTTAGAACGTACAAAAGCTGAAGTAATAAAAGAACACTAAGCAGTATCGATATAAAATCAAATATACTCAGCCATATTCAGGTGCTGGGTTCCGTTCAAGAAATGTCAAATTATCTTCCACCTTGAAATGATTTTCAGACTTCCCTGATGTCAAAAATGGGCCCGCAAGTAGAACGCCGTTTCGTACGCAGTGAGAGTCCCGCAAAGTCATCGTGGTTAAAAGTACGGCGCAACCATCGGAAATTATCAACATATTGTACGACGTACGTCTCAGTATGTATTTAATATCAAACTTTAGTTGTTTAAGATAGGGGCAACAATTCCCAATGGAAACCGACTGAAAAAAAAAATTCCGTTGGCAACGGCTCGAGGTTACTCAAATACAATCAAGAACGTTGATTCCCTCAGGGGACTCCCGTCAAACTAACTGCCAGGTGGTTTCTTGTGGTTGTCAAGACTACAACGTTCTATGCTAACCATTGGGACTAAATCAAGTGACCGCACTCAGAACCTTCCACGGCGGGAAGCACAAACCGTCCGACTGGAATACGAACATTCCGGCCGGAACCAACCAAAGAAAAAAACATAACCAGCGCCTCACCTTGAGCTGAACGGAGGAAGATCCTGAAGTCCAGCGATGGTCTTCATTAAAATACAGCCAACAGACTTACCTTGAGGAGATCTGTTTGTTGCTGTTGGTCATTAATACTATTCAGTGTACCTTTACATTATTATGCACCCAGTGTGTACAAGTTATATCACTCAAAACCATACGAATAACCAAACTACCATGTACGTCCCACAACAACCTTAAACCTAAAAACCGGGAATCATTCAATACAAATCCGTGTCTACATTTTACAATTATCTCGATTATTCAGGGTACAAACCATTCAGAGCAAATCTAAACGTTGAGCTCACAGAGCCGACCATAGCCCTGCAACGTCACCCTGACCGCCTCATCACCAACAGCGAATCATGCCAGCCAACACATGTACAGCTCCAGTGAGAAGTGGGCATCTGAGTGAAAGGACTGCCCATAATAAAAAGAAGCCCAATTCCTGAACTATCCAACCATCTTCATGGCTTAAAAATGTACAGACTTGACATTCCATTGTGTTCCAATCACCTTAGTCTGCTCCCTCGTTATTTATAAAACTCTACATCTCCATCACTAGAGTGTTGCATCCTACTCATGGGGGTGTGGTCTGAGTGAGCAGAGATGCATGCTGGGATACAGTGCTGTCTGAAGTCTTCAGTTCCATAGACACGCCCCTCGGGAGAAACGAAGTGTTTGAGAATCTGTCGTGACATCAGTTACATGAGCTGGAATATCCTTCAAGATGGCGCCAGGATTCTCAGAGGAGAAAGGCCAAGAGGAAGATGTGTGGGTTCTTCCTCGCCGCCAGTGGAACACAACAACGGTCTTCATCAGAGTACCATGGAACACTTTGAAACATTCTCCTCTTTACACCTTGAAGCCCCAGTGAAGGTTTCCTTTCCTCCTCAGCTGAAGAGCACAACTTCAGCTCGAAGAGCGCACTAGCTGGAGTTCCCGGGTTGGTTCTGATTTAAGGGAACCAATCGTTCAGCTAGTCCTGTCCGAAACAATTACAGTTCAGCCTGAGAAGACGTGCAACTGAGAGCAAGACAAGATCCACAGGGCTCTCCATCAATCCAGCCAGGTAGGAAGAGCCGTCTCATTACAGGTCTGAAGTCATCTTGAACATCCATTTAGGTCCCTTTCCAACGTCAGACTCTCCTTGTGGAATTCCTTTTGGTGTCCATCCTCCATTGATCCCGATTGGTGTAGTCCTAGTTTGAAGTCACTGATCTGAACACGCCGCTTGCATCCTTTTACACTTGAGTTGGACACTCTCCTTCCTGCCCAGTGTGTTGGATCTCGCTCCGGAGCATCGCTCAGGGCTCTTCATGTCTACTGGAGGCCCTTAAGTAAACGTGTGGCCGTCCATCAGGTATGATTTAGTTGACCATTCCAATACCCCACGCCAATCACACAGACCCCCGTATGAACATTATCACTGTCAAAGCAAGCCGGACACACACGCACACACACACACAGGACCCAGGACAGGCACGTAGAACCCCATGCCAGGTGTGAGTGGGAGACACACACACAGTAGAACCCTAGAGATGCTCAAAAATCTTCCATCTCATGTCAAACCCAAACACACACCACTGAGCCATAAAAGGCCAAACAATCATGCAGGGTAAAAACCTCATAGCAAATAACATTCCATCATCCAACCCCAGCTCTCCTGCCAGGGCACCCAGCACAGAACAACCAATGTCTCCAGAGACGTAAATTATGTACAGCATTCTTCAGTGGCGTCCCACATTGGTGATGGATTATGCTTGGCGTCTCCAAAATGTGTCCCAGGTTGATTCAACATCTCTGAAGTCATGTTTTTGTAGTCCATTGGTTTCCTGAATGAGGGGCCTTCACAGATGCAAACGGTGCAGCTTTAGTCAGCCTGAGGACAGGAAGGAGATCATCTGTTCAGTAGACCACCCAGTGGAGGGGTGTGGCTCTTGAGGAGCAGGATCCATATGGGGATGGCCCCAAATAAGACCTTCTTGGAAATGAAACTGTTCCTGAGGAGTCACGATGCCTGGAGGGGACTGTTGAATGTGTTCCATGGTTCTCTGCGTCAGACTGAAGTTGTGTTTTAGTCGTTGAGATGAGGAGCCCCCTCATCTCCCCCTGGTGTTTCTCCTTCTGAATCCCGGTCTCCATCTTTAAGAACATTCCAGTCCATGTAACTGACGACACGACAGTTTCTCAAACACTCAGTTTCCCCTGAGGGGGCGTGTCTACAGAACTGTAGACTCGAGACAGCTCTGTATCCCAGTATGCACCTCTGCTCACTCAGACCACCGCCTCATCAGTAGAGCAACACTCATGTGATGAAGATGCAGAGCTCAGGAGAGTAGAATGAAAGAAGACTAAAAATATCAGAACCAAACCCATTACTCCAGCTTACAACAATAACTTGGAGCCTGTAACCATTTTAACAAATCATTAAAACCAACATAAACCAAACACCTAAGTAACCCATGAACCAATAAAACATCCTTACTACTCAGATCAACCTTCAGGTAACAGATTAACCCACCAGGAAGCCAAAATACATCAATGTGCCCAAGAGTAATGAGAAATTAATGACTTACAGTTTGCAGTTCATCTTCATGGTTAAGTTGGGATACTCACAGAACTGCAGTTAAATATCCAAGATAGACCTTTGAAGGAAGGAACAGTTTACTCATGGTCCAAATTTCAAATGAGAGTTAAAGGGACACTAATATTTTAAGTCATTTACTACCTCAAACCAACGTATTCATTCATAAATAAGTCCTCATTGGTGTAAAATTATCTCTGCCAAAAATCTTGACTAATTAAGAAAAACACTTGGCAGGCGAGCTGCGGCTAGTGAGCTAATTAGTAAAACTCAATGCAGGTTCCGCACCCTCTGGTCGCCTTTGTAACAGTGAGAGGCTATTTCAGCTCTGTGTTTGATCTTAAATGACCTCCCTCATTTTAATTAAAGGGATGAGTCTGATTTGACTGATTTAGATTCAAACTTCAAAACGAAAAAAGTCTTCATTCAATTCACCTTACTGTGTGCGCGAGTGAGAGTGTTAGTGTGTGTGTATGAGTATGAGAGAAGGAAGCTTTCATCAAAGAGACCAGAGAGACTCATACACTGGTTAAACTGGAGTCATCGCCGAACACACACACACACACACACACACCACATATAGATTCACACCATATGCACGCACACACCACAGATACACAGATTCACACAACATAGATACAAACCATATGCACACACACCCGATAGATACAAACCATATATATATATATACGCACACACCATAGGTATACACCATATAAATAGTATGGTAACCTGCTCGCCCAATGAGCCGGGTTCCAGGTACAAGCAAAGTTTGAGCCGCACTCGTCATTTATTGCATACATCTTAGACAGATTATACTCACGGTCTCTAGGGCCTCCGTGGGCCTCTAGTCGCTCACAGACCCGAGCACTTCCTTCTTCCTCGCTCCCGTTCCTCCCAAATGTCAGTCCTCGTGCTCCTTTTAAAATGTCTTCCTGGCTGTCCAGCCAGGTGTCTCCCATCTCGCTGATTGGGGTTCAACGGGCGCTCTCCGTCGCCGGCTGGTGGATGACGGTAGTATATTCCGTCCTGGATGAAACCTCGGGTCCGTCCGGACCGAGGTTTAGGGGGCGGGACGCCACAATACACACACACCATAGATACACACCATATAGATACACACCATAAAGATGAACACACCAAATAGACACACACCAAAGATTAACTTAATAGAGATACAAACTAGATACCCCCCCCACACACACACACACACACACACACACACACACACACACACACACACACGCAAAATTAAGATGTAGTCGAGTACAAACGGTCTACTCTCATTGCAGTCTTTGGAAGTTAATTCTGACTGATATACTGTTATCTTCCACAGCATGACATAACATCTCAGGAAGTGGTGGTGCTCCACTTTGTTGGAGAATCTTCATACTGAAGGGTTCTTCTGAAGCAGATGTGCTATGAATTCCAATATTAACACAACCGTAACAATGACCTACAATAACTATTTGTGTGTGTGTGTGTGTGTGTGTGTGTGTGTGTGTGTGTGTGTGTGTGTGTGTGTGTGTGTGTGTGTGTGTGTGTGTGTGTGTGTGTGTGTGTGTGCGTGTGTTGTGAGTTTTGTGAGTTTTGTGATTTAGACCTCACTTGACCTCCCTCCCAGAGGTCCACGGTGCAATGTTTTTTTTCACCACTGGGATGCTGACGGCGTTACCCGCCTACATATTTTATCCTTTGGCGGCCCTCAGTCAAATTTTGGGTTCCTAAATTGGCCCTCAGCTGTCAAAACTTTGAGAACCCCTGTTGTAGACCAAATTCGGAAAACTGTAGTTCCACCATAGAAACGCTAGAGGTCAGCAATACTCCCCGTCGCGCAATGACGTCGGTTAGGAAAAGTGGAGTCGAATTCATTTTAAACAGCGCTGTCTTTTCCTGTTTTAAAGGAAGCACATTTCCATCTCTCCTTGACCCGATGACGTTTTCCACAAAGGTTAAGTAAAGGATAGGAGATTTGACTATTCGTAGAGGAATAGGGACACAGCTAAGGACTCTCACCGCGTCCGCCATCTTGTCGTCACGTGACAGCACTTGGACGTTGGACGTCCATGTCCTACAGCCTGCAACGAGACCTTACTCGTGGGGGGGGGGCAATGTTTTGATGCACTTCGCAAAAATACAGGCCGTCCTGAACGTCGTTCGGTTGTTCACACATCGTCTAAAATAATCGCACAGGTGCGAGTATATGTGGGGTCTGACTCAGAATACTTTGACGAATTATCCGTACTTCTTCCTAACGTTTCTCGGCATTGTGTTTAGACCCAGCAACCTGGAAAGCTGCGAATTCTGCAACCCCAAGACACGAAATCAACACCAAGACCGCAGCGAACTGGTACCATAACCGTTGAATATTATTAGCGATGATAGTCGGGTATTTCCTGCTACAACACTTCTTAACCTGTTCGTGTGGACGTGGTACGTAACGTTAGAGATACAAGCAGTGCATTTTGGATCAGGCCCATTAGGCAAAACTTCTTAGGAGACGGGAGGCTGGGTTTATTCTAGACCGAAATGGATACCTAAACCCTGTCGATTCTGCACGAAAACGCATGCATCCAGGTCGTGGATTTCTATATTTTCTATGACCCAACAAATCTACGCTCGTCTGGATGCGGTGGAATCGCTGTTCGAGGAACTTCCATATATGTTTTATCTGGGCCTGTTTTTTGTGAACGTCCTGATCCTCTACTATGCCTTCCTGATGGAGTACATCGTGCTGAACGTCGGCATAGTTTTTCTGCCCGAGGACATGGACCAGGCGCTGGTGGATCTAGGGGTGCTATCCGATCCCGCCTCTGTGCCCTACGACACGGACACGGAGCTGGACGTGTTCGATCATGGTTACCTGGAGTGAATTGGGGAGGGCTGATTATGGGACGGAACACGCCAGAATCAGAGACGGGAACAATGTGATTGAAAAGGTAAACTTCACTAGTGTTTCTCATGACATATTTACATGCATAAGTGCAGTCTATTATGTTGGGAGATGGCTTGGAATTAGGAAATATGAATCACAAAATATGTTCTTCATCTCTGGCCTGCAACAACTTCTGTGGATGGTTTGCATAATGTGTGTCATTTAATGAGGAAGTTGTTTTAATGATATCATCCTAACAGTCGTTTGCTTTGGTCCATGCAGGTTGTCTCCCCTGGATGCATGGGTTGGGTGAAGAATCACCCACCAGATGACGGACACTGAGTTAAGACTGAGGACTTTGCTGTGTGCTGGCGACCAGCAGTGACCGACCGAAACCACTGCGTATGACCCAACTGCTTACTGACCAGGGAGATTATATAGACTCAACGTGGAGAAGCCCTAGTTTTGTAAACTAAAGCAAATGCGGGGGATTAGCAAAGTTCTATATTCAATATGTTACAGTGTGGCCCAACACAGCAGGCTCCCTCTCTGACCTGTGACCTGTGAGCTGCAGTGGCCAGTTTGGACCTTATTTGATAGCACGGTACACGCATCAGATGTTACGGGATATGTGAAAGGGAATGGTTTGAAATGTGCCAATGGACACCCAAAACATATGTTTTCATTCATGTTGTCTTGTGTTGTGCTGTGCTATAGCTTCTGAAGGGGGTTTCTGGAAAATAGAAGTCACAGCAACTGATTTTACATCAGTTTCATAATAATTGTTAAGTGCCAGACAGATTTCAGTGGGGATTTAAGTGGAAAATCTGTTTCTTGAATGTTCAATCTATTGTTGGTTTCATTTAAACAGTGATTTTTAGACGTATTCTACACTAAATCGATTCAATGTGGGTTGTGCCTTCCCACATTGTCCTGTGGTTTTGTGTGGATAAGACGTCGTTGAATCACATTCTTTTGCATGTTTTTGTTAATATATTACAAGTTTGTTTGTTTCATCCTAAGTATCATATGCACTTTCGTCCCGTCCCCTTTATCAAGTCAAGCCAAATCTCTTTATTACTGGGCAATTTGACAGCAATATAATCTGCATCCAGGCAGTTGGGGAATAGACAATGTAACAATTCAGGTTAAACATGGCTTGGAACCCAAAGCCTTAAGCAAACGACGATTTTATGTGAAAGTCTCAGTCAGTCAACTATCACCAGAAGTTATATTTTAAATTTTCAAAATAATCCTCTGTTCTTGCCATTTTGCACATGCATGTAACATTTCATCCAGATTTTCATTGTTGTTGGGAATCAAAGTGGAACCAAGCAAGACCCTGTTGTGCAAGCACTAGCCGGTGGTAAGGATTTATTTTCGAGCAATACTCAAAAGAAAACTCAACTGTGATCAAGTTTAGCTGCTCAACAGGGAACATATAAAGATGAGGCTGCTACGCGGGCGCCAATCGGGTAGGGCAGCAGTGGTATGGCACATGCAATTCAAGAGGCCGGAAGTCAAAATGACTAGCCCACTTTTAGGAAGGACCATATCTTAAGAGGATCTAAATATTCTGATGGTTTGACGTGTTTTCACAGAAACCTGCCTTATCATTCAAATTTAAGTCACACCCACATGACTTTATACTTGCTGCCATATCCTGCCTTTACCCTTTTGACGACACTTGCCGGTTTGCTATTGTGAATCACATCGACGTCATGTCACCCTCAGCCCCCTGTACACACTAATGATACTTCTCCAGCATAACCACTCATTCACCCCCCATGTCAACAATGATGTATCTGAATATCAATAAAGTTTTATTTTCAAACGTGTACTTCATTCGCAACTGGTTGCAAAGGCTGCACACTTCTGTCTGTCCTCGTTGTTGATATCAATGCATTCCCAGTGGCCATGCTTAATTTAAAGACTGACGGTTATAACGCATTCATTACATCGAAGATCATAGGTGATGTTGGAAAAACACATTTGAAATCAATTATATTGGCAACCTCATGGGTAAAAAATAATTTATTGCATTTATTCAAGTGTCAAAATACAGCAAAGTACACAACAAATTTCAACAACACTTTATACAAAAAATACATCGTACCACAGTGTTGCCTGCAATTAGACAGTACCGTAAGACAGCTTACGGTACTGTAACAGACAAAACCAATTTAAAAGATTCAACACAGTCAGTGAAACTACCAATGTGCATAGAACTTCATAGCCAGAGCTTCAACATTGGTGATCTATCAAATGTGGTCATCTATAGTTCAACTACAAAAATGGTCAACTGTATGCTGTAGTCTTTGTATGAAGCCAACTACTTTCCCGTTTTTCATAGTTAGATATGGTAACTACAAGTCCTTTAATAGGTATTTGAGGTAGTTCAATGTACGTCAAATGAGGATGTATATTTTGACAGCGATCTTCGAGGTCTGTGCACCAATCTATTCACTTCTAATTATGTTTTGAACATGATCTTGAAAGGTCACCAAGTTCAATCTAAAGCATGTTACAATGCATGCTTCTCATCTGGAGCCGAGATGGTGTCTATCTCTTTTTTTTCCCCCATTCAGATGATCTTATCTTCATTAATTTTACTGCACACTGTTGACAAGCTATCAATACCATATATCACAGTACCTTAAGCCTTTTCTCTTGGCTGTATATCATTTTATATGTTGGCTGTCACTGCATGTGTTTACACTCGTTGGATTTATCTACAAGTGTCTGCTTGGCTTGCTTCCTATTACTGGTGCAGCTATCTTTTAATAAAACAAGGTCATTATTATCTACCGCTCACAATATGTTCTGCCTGCAGCCTGTCCCTAATCCTTTGCACATCACACTATTACTCTTAGTATTATTCTTATAATTACTGCTGCTATTAAATTGTTCTGACCATTTCTATTTGTTTCAATGATAGTGTGTTTCACAGATATTACAACTTGTTTGATGCTGCTGGTTAATATAAAACAAAAAACGAATAAATAGCGAAAGGCGTAGTTAACTAGTGTCTGTTAACTTCTTACCAAAGTAAGATCACTGTGATCTTCTCTGTGGTATTTAACAGCACTATGTTTACAAGCTCTTTGTACCGTATATAACCGGGCCTTAAGAAATTTCCCTGGCTGTATTTCTCACCATTGCATTTTTGTATTTATATTATCACACTGCAGTGTTGAGACGAGGAAGCAATGTTTGAATTCGAACACTAAAGTCAAACTCAGGTAGGTTTTATAGCAACCGACCTAACACACTCACACATACATGCAGTTCATATACACATTCACATAATGACCTATGCAAGGTACCGTGGCCAAAAGCTGCTCAGGGCCACACCCCCACCCTCCTCCTTGACCCGCTTCTCTCCTCCTCATTTGTATTAAAGCTACAGACACCGAAATGGCCCGTTTTGGGAAAGCTCAATGTGCGATTGGCAGTGTCTGTAATTCTGCACAATTTCGGGAACGTCTTCAAATACTGTGTTAGGGGCCCACTAATTAATTACTATATTAAAGCATCCATAAAGTACCATGCCATGGGACCTTTAACATCCAGACAGTGCATTGACCTTTTCACCTACACACAGTTCATAGAACTATCCACATACAGACAGTGCATTGACCTTTTCACATTCACACACTAGTGCATTGACCTGTTCACTTACAAATAGTACCTGTTTCTATTCACATACAGCCAGTGCATTGACCTATTCACAGTGCAAAACATGCAAATGCTTGAAATGTTCACTTTTGGTTATCTTGTGGTGCAACCCCCAGGCTGACAGCAAACATTAGGTAAATCGAAGCGGTTCAATGTCTGGTGTGTTCTAATGGCACACAATCCTGCTGTCCTGTTTCTGAAGTCGTTCAAATACCGCAAATGAGATACACGTGTTCCACATCCTGGCAAAACAACAACAGAGGGAGAGAGAAAGCACCTTTCAATGTTGTGTTCCTGTTTATTTTAATGCCGCTCTCAATTGTATTATCATGGCGGCTTTAAAAAAACAAAAAAAACAGGATATAATCTTTGGGCATTCGATCCTTCAGGTTTTGATAAGGGCATGCAAATGTAACGGCCACGCCAGGTGATCGATCAAAGGTAGGGTAGGCAATTTTTTGAGAAGCAAGCCAAAGCAAACAAGATTATTAAAATGAGCCAACATAGGGAGGCGCAGTAAACTGGAAACAGACATTCCCACAGCGCATTTCACTCACCAATAGCTGACAGGCGGCTCTGCGCCTCTTAACAAATTACACTCAAACAATAGCTCTTAAATAATTGCTTCATGTCGTCTTCAAAGACAAATGACTTCATTGGTGGGGAGAGACACAACTAGGATTGTACGTCATTGTTCTACACATTCATTGTTGATGCTTGAAAAATGAAGAACGGTTCACTCTCACCTCAGGCTCTTCACGGAGGGACACTTCTTCAGGACGGCTCCAAGGCTCTGGGCCCCGACGTCCGTCAGGTTGTTGTACTTCACACTAGAAACATTTAATTATAACCAATGGTTTTATTGAATACATCTGCAAGAACAGAGTTGCCGACTAGACAGAGTCGCCGACTAGAACCAAAACTAGACGTTTTGGTTCTTTTAAATACTGGAGAGGGGCTTTTAACGCGTGTACACAAAGATTAAGCTCACACCCAAGCCTTTTGTGTGCTTCTAAATCTAAAGGTAAACTGACAACATCACAACACTTGCTTGCCTATAACTTCTACCTAAAGTGATTTAAAGTCAAATTCTGGGTGTGGTTGAAATCCTTAAAAATTATACTTTAAGGCAAAGTCTCTACAGGACATAGTAAATGGCTTATGTAAATCCACATCCTGGCTCTCATCTAGTATGCCAGGATCTTTGATTATTCTTATGTGGCCCACCTCTAGAAGCTCTCTAGAAACCCACAGACTTCTGATTACAAAACAGTGAATAATTACAGACACTGTATCCATCATTGCGTCTTCTGGCTGCTGTGATGTGCACTGGCGAGCTCACAGGCACGGCTGTATACCCAAATAAGGCTTTTTTCTACATTTGCATACGTCCATGTGACATCAGAAGGTGGGATGCTGGCACCCCCAGCGTGTGACGCAGCATTGAACAGAGCTACTGCGGACGAGGAGTCGTGCTGCCAAAATACTAAACCAAGGCTATGGAGCGTGGCAAAAATAAAGACACTTACATGGTCCCGGGTGAGCTTCCAAAATAAATGAGCCACAGGAATAACACTATTTTAAGGGGAATGTGTTTGTCTGAGAGTGCACAGACATACTTTGCGTGCCATAAAGGGTAACATTGTCAATGCAGCAAAATAATTCACAAGAAGTCAAATGAAAGCTGATCCTTACTCTAGGTCAGTCAGGGACACCATCAGAGGCAGGACTGTGGCCAGCCAGTGGGCACCAAGGTCGGAGATGATGTTACTGTACAGACTGAGAGAAAAACACAAAGCAACACACAGACGGCAGAACATCACAAGACATCAGATATCAGATGACAGATCAGGTGTGTGTGCGTGCGTGTCTGTGTCTGTGTCTGTGTGTGTGTGTGTGTGTGTGTGTGTGCGTGCGTGCGTGCGTGCGTGCGTGCGTGCGTGCGTGCGTGCGTGCGTGCGTGCGTGCGTGCGTGCGTGCGTGCGTGCGTGCGTGCGTGCGTGCGTGAGTGTGAGCGTGTGTGTGTGTCTACCTGAGACAACGCAGTGACGCTGGGTTCATCAGGACCAGAGACAGCTCATACATCCCTGGGTCTCCAATACCATTCTGGGATAGACTAAAACAACAAACACATGGTCTCAGTTCGGTCAAGGTCACAGTTCATTCCACCTGTACCGATCACCACTCACAGTCCGATTCGCTCGATTCCGAGTGCACATGCTTTAACATTAGGCTGCAAGATACGGACGCAACGACCTGGTGGCGAGACCGCCGGCTTGCCATAATAAATATCAAGGAACATCCACCGGCCGCCATTTTTGTTTGGGCCAACAACAACAACAAAAATACCGGCAAAAAGACGTGGGGACACAAACACACAATGATTGACCAACTCAATGTTGGACATTCAAACTTGGATGTGAAATCGTGTAAGTGTACGCCAAGCATCATAAAACCGATCCTCCACAGAGTTGTCCTTGTCGAACGAGTGTACTCTTAGATATAATTACAAGTGCTCATCACTGACGCCAAAGTGACCGCTGGGGACGTGTGGCCTGGTTGAGGGACGTACTTTAGGATCTCAAGTTGGGAGAGGGAAACCAGAACCCCAGCCAGCGCCTCCGCTCCTTCGTCTCCTAGCTCACTTTTTTCCAGACTGCCGGTGAGCGGCCGCAAGCGATAAAGCACACAAACACAAACACACAAAGCATCCTCTTACACAAGCGCAAAGAAACACACATCAATGCACAGCAATGCCGCAAGTAACAAAGGGAAATGTATGTGTTGACACTTATACTGACTCAAGATGGCGTAGGTTGTTGAGGCCGGGCAGGAGTGACCACAGCTTAGGCAGAGCCAGGGTGCAATCCTCTGGACCTAGCCTTTAGGGGGGAGGAGTACCTTCATCATCAGCATCATTACTAGCACCATCATTTGATTCATTGCATTGACAACCTCTGCATCCCAAGCATGGCTTCATTGATTGATTGCACAGCCTTCTTACTCAAACTCCAGCTTGTGTAGTTCCTTCACTGCCGGAACCCCGGACGCCAGGAGCGAATCCGATTGGCTGGAGCTAAAGGAGAGCACAGCCTTCACTTCATAAGCACAGAAATGATCACTTCATGTGTCGGAGAATAGTAGAACTCAGAAGCCCTTCCACCAAATCAAAGCTTGGACGGCTTGATTCATTAACGAAGATTGAGATCAGTAAAGCCCTTTGGAGATATTTTTTTATAGAACTCGAAGTAGACAGGGATGGGTAGGTGAGAGTGTTTGAGCCCTGCTCCAATACCTCTGAGAACTAAAAATAAAAGTGTGTAATTAAGCAGTTTGGATCATTGTGGCACATTACCTGTCAGTCAGCCTCCTGTGCATGCTGACCAGCCGTGCTAGGTCATCAACGTGACACACCTGGGTCGCCTTTGTGTTCAGCTGGAATTTGGACATGGCTCCTTTAAGTTTAAGCTCCTCCTTTTCTTCCAGCTCCTCCCACATGGAGATGACGTCCGCGGTGCATGCCCTGAACATCGGGCAAGAAGGGCAGTAGCATTTTTTTTTACTAACGCTTGTTTCCGTTCATTTAGGCCCCGTCCACACGAAGCCGAAACGGGCGAAACCGTTCCGGTTTCGATCTATCCGGTTTCGGAGTATCTCCGTAAAGACGGAGTCAAGCGAAACCGGGTAGATCTGTAGAAACGCTGTAGTACACATGCCAGGCCCATGAGGGGCGCTGCTTCTGCTACAGAAATCCAGAAGAAAAATAAATAAGAAGAGGCGAGCATGAGCATAAAGGCTGCCCCCCGAACCACTAACAACACAAACAAACAGTCAGTCAACAGTCTCAATAAATAATGGCTTAGCAACCCAACAAGGGACATGGTCTGCTGCAGAACGATTACAAGCCTGTAGTCGGCCATCATCTTTGTTGTTGTGTGTTCTGAGGCTCCGCGGGCTTAACAGTCATTGGCTAGAGGGTCGAGGGGTGGGGCGATGACGTCATGGTTTACGGTTTCAGTCGGTTTCAGGCGTCCACACGAATCCAAAACGAAACCGGGTAGATTTGAAACCACCTCCGAGGGTGGTTTCAGAAGTTTACGGTTTCGGTCAGCGGATTCGCCGGCTTCGTGTGGACGGAAGGCCGAACCGTACAAGACCTTTGCGGTTTCGCCATGAAATCGGCTTCGTGTGGACGGGGCCTTATTTACGGATTCCTTAACTCTGAGGGTGTATGGCCTTAATGTTGGAAGGGTTTTCAAAGTTAGCAAAAGAGACTCACAAGCTGATAAAAGAAAGCTGCACCCCTCACATAATCAGAACATCCCTAATGACTCAGTGAAGGGTTAGATGTCTCATTTAACGACGCAACGGCACTGTTTGCCAGAACGAGCAGAACGAGAGGCTCAGTCGTTTTCTGGCAACTACCCCTAACCCTAACCTTGACCTCTTACTGCCAGCAGGAACAGTATACATACCTGTACGACGCGATGTTGCTGAGCCCCACTAGCGACAGAATCCCAGACGTCCGTATCCCAGTATCCTCAAGTCCCAGGCAGATCCCCGCACCTCCCACCCCACATCCAACAAGTTCCAGAACCTTCCCCACCACGTGCACATCCGACGGCCACATCCTCACTCCCCGGAAGCTCATTTCCTTTGGGAGGACCCCGGCGAGCAGCGTGCCCCAGTGGGTGTCTGCGCGGCTGACGCCGGTCTCGTAGATGCAGTGGCACACCTCCAACAGGTGGGCGGCGCCATGCTCGGCCTGGCCCAGGTGCCCCTTGAGGTGCTTGACGAGGACGGACTGCGTGGAGGGGGACTCCCGGGAGACGCCGGCGCGCAGGAAGAGAGTCCCGATGGCGAACCTCTGCACAAGGTCCAGTTCCTCCTTGTGGGTCCGTCGCCGACCCCTCCCCAGGCCGACCTGCATGGGGAAGGTCTTCAGGAGTCCAGACGTCTTCCTAAGGTGACAGAAAAACAGAGGGAGAGAGAGAGAGAGAGAGGGAGAGGGAGAGGGAGAGAGAGAGAGAGAGAGAGAGAGAGAGAGGGAGAGGGAGAGGGAGAGGGAGAGGGAGAGAGAGGGAGAGAGAGAGAGAGAGAGAGAGAGAGAGAGAGAGAGAGGGAGGGAGAAAGAGAGAGAGAGAGCGGAGAGCGAGAGAGAGAGAGAGAGAAGGAGAGCGAGGGAGACAAGGAGAGAGGGATCTTGCCCTTATCCAAATAATGCAAATGTGCCACAAACCACTTAAATAAAGGGATGAACATCTGACATCGATAATATACTTCTTATTATGTTATTAAGGGTTATCAAGGTTTGTATTAAGCATCAGAAAAATATTATTCAAAACAGCCAGAGTGGGGATTCAGGCCATACCCATAGAACTATGAGTCCTTTCAAGTCTATAAGCTGACCTTGAGATGTACAGTAATTATCTTATTTATGTTAAGGACAAGATATTCGATAAGTGTGGATTAGATACATCCCTGTGTGATATGTTGATTATTTCACGTGTTTAGATTCTGTTGTCCATCACTTTGACGTCTTTGTGGAGCAATATCAATGGATTAACTTAAACAACCTACAAACAAATCTCCTTTATCGTTGGAGCTCTTAATTTCCAATTTACCTTGTGGATGATATGTGAAGACCTGCCAGGAAGCTCTGGAGGAAAGGGTTCGACCATGACAGAACGTGGCTACCATCACTCACATCCTCAAAAACCTCATCGCTCTTCGTCCTTCGTCTGGGGTTTTTCCTTTCTTCGCTCCCCCTTCTTCCTCCTTCCCCTCCTGCATGGCCCTCTGTATCTGCACTCTCCATCTGCCCTGCCTGCCCTCCTCCCTCCCCCTGTCGTGAGCCTCCCTTCGGCTTCCCCCCTAGATGGAGGGCGTGGAAGAGCTCAGCCTTCAGGCCGACCTCCCTCGCTGTAGCCGCGGAGCCTCCTCCTGGAGGAAGGACGAGGTCATTCTGTCGGACCCCTTCCCACGCCAAGCGGCTCAGTTCAGCCAACAGCCCTTCCTCGTCTCTTCCGCCGTTCGATTTTATCTTCTTTCGCTCTGACGTCCCCTTCTCTTTCACTTTGTCGCCTGTAGTCCTGGCCTCTCGGTTGCAGGAGCGGGTAAGCCTCTTTTGGTTGACTTTCTTAACTTTGACGTGTTTGAGACTCCCGCTTCCCCCCGGTACGGTGCTCTCGAGCTTGACCCGCGAGGGGGCCGGCGACGGATCGTGGCTACTCCTGTCCTCAAACTGCCGCGCCAACTTTAGTCTCAAGGCTCGATGGCAAAGTCCGCTGAGTGTGTCGGGAAGGGCCTCGCGATGGTCGCAATGTTCCAGCACAAAGCACACCAGACGAAAGAGGGCCGGGTTCCAGCAAAGGCTGGACAAATACGGACTGCTCCGTAGCCGGGTCAGGGCGTTGTCGTAGCTGGTCGGTTCGCTGAAGTACCGGGACAGAGCTCCGTCGGCCTCTGTAGGGCTGAATCCGCCGAGCTCAAAGAGACTGTCAGCCCAGCGCCGGAGATTGCCGGTGGCTCCCCGTGGCCGAGCCGCGATCATCAGGGTGCAGCCGGGCAGCAGAGCCCTCTGGAGCAGGGCAGAGTATAACTCCCTCACGGTGAAGGCCTGCTTCCTGGAGTCCTTCTGGAGGTCGGCCACGAGGCTCTTGTCGAGAGGCTGCAGCAGAGATTCCAGGTGCCAAGCCTCTTGGAAACCGTCAAAAACAACGAGGACGCGTTCGGGGGCGGCGGCGACCCGACTGAAGACCTGATGGGGGTCCAGGCATAGGGGTCTCCCCGGGAAGAGACCCCCCAGCAGCATGGTCGGCAGACTGAAGGCGGGCTTGGTCAGAGCGAGGCCTTTACCGTCCAACACGAAGAAGAAGTCAAACTGGGGGAAGGAGCCAGTGGACCAGTCGAGGCCCAGGCTCTGGACCAGGGCCGTCTTCCCTGTCCCGGCGTGGCCAAGGACCAGTACCGAGCGGTTGGGTTTGGATCCAGCTGAGCTCCCAAAGATCTGAGGAACGGACAGAGGAAAAGAGGCACATGTTGATCGGCATGATTACGTACGTTCCCAACCTAACTGGCGCACACTGACCGGCCCCTGGCCAGTCAGTGTGCGTCAGTCCAGGGCCCTAATTACTTTGCCAGCCACACCCCGGAGCTGAAACATTGGAGACAATTGAGAACGCAATAGAAACCTTCCACCGTTGACCAACACTATCTCTAAAAGCCACCTATACCTTCCTTATCCCAACATAGCAACTGATAAAAATGTCAAATTATAAACCTTCAAAATGTTACATTTTAAAAAGCGATAGTGTTGAGGTGCCAAAGAGATAGTTTTTTAAAAGCTTAAATTTGATAAATGCCACATTTCGGTCTCAACATGTGATCCTCCAGGACTTCACCTGACTCCGCCGGAGGGAGGCCTTCTGCCTGGCCGTGTCCCCCATGTGGGCCAGCAGCTCCTCCAGGCACGCGCCGCCCTTCTTCTTCAAGCGCAGGACGTCCCTCCGGACCAGGAGCGTGTCCACGTGATGGGAGCGCAGGCTGAGACCCCCCTCCAGCTGCAGGCAGGTTTTCTCCATCTGAGCTTTGGCCTTAACGATGTAATCCTCAACGCGTTCTAGGAGAATAAGACAGAGGTTATGACGTTCGCTTCACAAGCACACTGTGATTTCATTTGTTGCCAAGCCAATAATATTGTATCCTCAATCTCTACTACTATTACTGGGTAATAAATCAATAAGTACACAAGTACAGGTTGGAACGAAACCCTTTGAAACGTTGCTCCCATCTTTATTCCAAAGAGGAGATGAGGCTGGATGTTGGACCCACCAGTGGGGGGGAACTGGGGGGCCGGGCCTGCCCCCGCATCGCCTGAGATGGACCCCTGTGGAGCGGACACCAGGGGGAGGGGAGCCCCCGCATCGCGCGCTATACACAGAGGGACACCCGTGTTAGGGACACGCCTTCACTCTGTCATCCACAGAGGCCAAGGAGAGCAGCATGCTGCTGTTGCGTGTCGGCGCCGTACGTCGGCGGTGGAACCAGGCCCGACGTGGCTTGTAGATCACATTTCAAACGGCTGTGACTTTGCCGTACTGTGGTATACTTGTTTAGGTTCCCTGTTATCAGCGGTGCCGCAAAGCATCAGATCTACGACGTCTTTCGTTTGTGCTCCAGATTGACGTCATCAAAATCCATGTGTGGTATTCAATACCGTCACGCGTCTGTACTCACCGGGGGGAGGAGTCGGGACATGGGGTGGTGACGCAGTGGGCACTGAGGAGGGAAATGCATGTTGAAGAAAGAAAACACTGTGGCCTCATGCATACCTTTACCTTTTTGATTAGTATGAAAAGGACAGGTTTCAACAACCTTAAAACATACGAGAGTACAGCATGACACATGAAACCTATCTGACGCACTGAATCAACTTTGTAATCAAACAAAGATTGTTTTCTTTGCAGTTATAATCAGTTATAAGCAGGACACCGCTAATAAATGAAAGTCCTGAAAGGTATATTTGTTCCGCATCGCAGACTTCAAGACCAGGCCAAGACAATATTGCGGTAATTAAGCTCCATCAGGATCCATTTAACATATTGGTATTCATATATCCTGCAGAGTGTTCACACAGAGTCACATTATACACAACTCCTCACACAGCACCAAAGCACTCACCCAAAATGTATGTTGTTGTGCTCGCGGCCGAACCGGTCAGTGCAAGGGCAATCAGGGAATGCTGAGAAATGGTCAAAGTGGGACGCTGACATCCACCTGCGTGACCCAGGGTGATGAACTGAAGAGGCATCTGGAGGGGTGGATGGAGCTGCAGGCTACTTGAGGGAGGCGATGCACTCTCTGGATCGGACGCCGAAAACACTGCGTCTCCGCCGGCAAGACCTGCTAGGGTGGTGGGTTCCGTTCCTTTAACACAATGCGCTTCCTCTGCGGTAACGCCACTGCTGAGCAAAGTAAAGGGAAGGAAACGAAAGTGAAAGAGATGCTTACTGTTGGCGTCTGGGGTTTCTTGGACTTCTGTGGAGACAGAGTTGCTCTTGGCCAACTCAAAGAGGGAATCTTGGTCTAGGGTGAAAGAAGAAGTTACTTGTGAGCAATGTGTTTGGACTGTGTGTGTGTGTGTGTGTGTGTGTGTGTGTGTGTGTGTGTGTGTGTGTGTGTGTGTGTGTGTGTGTGTGTGTGTGTGTGTGTGTGTGTGTGTGTGTGTGGCTGGGACATTTCCACTCACCTGTGAATGTAGCCAGGAATTCTTCCATTTCTTCAACATCTAGGTAGGAGGAGAGGAAGATCATGATGAAGGCAAGTGGTAATATCAAAACAGTTGTTGTAGTATAGTCTCTGCTTTCTGGTTACCTTACACTACGTTTATCATCATTCACTCTTCGACTAGGTTCTGCGGTATGAGGATTTAGGACCGCATATCCGCAGACCCCATTATTTTTTATAGATTTAAATACTACTTTCTGTCAAATAACTTTTAGGTATAAGGTACCTGTGGTTTTTCCACCCTAATACTACTGAAACTGCCTCCTCATTTGTTGAAACATCCTACTCCTGTTGGTAATATCTAGCACTTTTCGATTACAGCATTCAAATGCTGAAGAGACGATAGAAAATGGAGTTTGATTTTTAATTTACCCCAGTCAACTAAAATGAATGTACGGAACAAAATTGTAAAAAAAATAATGAAACGTTTTAATCATCACGGAAGTGAGGGCTACGGTAAGATTAAAGTCGGCACCATTTCGTGCAGAGACCTTGACCGCTGACACAATAAAAACACAGAGCAGAACTTGAGGTTAGCTGCCAACCATTGTGGACGATAGGGATGTTCCCTTTTGTTTGTTGCTGTGTTTACCTGGAAGCTCTTCGTTGTCAGAGGGCTGGTTTGGTTCTCCTCCGTGCTCCCCATCCCCTGGTGGGAGAGAGGGAACGCCTTTCATTCAGAATGAGGGGCTTCACTTTCAAACCATAAGCAAAGTTACCTCAGACCTTCTTAGGCTCAGAGTTAAAGACCTCGAGGGCATGTTGGAGGGTCAATACTCTGCTATCCCTCTGATTGAGCTGTACTTACACATTTGCAAAGCCCTCAATGTCTCAACAGGCCTCCTTGGCCACATGTAACGACATGAACGCTAAGCCCGGAAATAAGTATGACTTCATTCAGAGGGTTCAGTCTCATTCTTTACACGCTACATCGGATATCAGGGTAAACCAACCGGAAGCTGCAAATGAGGAAGTCTAAACCCATAACCCACTGTGAACAACCGCACTAATCATTTGGATGATGAGGCTGCAGGTAATGCTCAAACGCTCAAGACAACACACACGTGTACTTAAATAGCCAATTCAATGCCAGCTTCAACTTCAACTTGACCACAAATGCAGCTTGGAGTAGCCTTTGCACCAGCAGACTACTGATACAATTTAAACTCATGAATTGTAAATAGTAATTGATCAGACCACAGTCCTGTGCCTCTCGATCACTGCGACCCCTCACCCTATCCAATCAAGTTAGAGAAGGGCTATAATAAGTTAGCATATCATTATTTCTATAGCACCTTTTAATTATATTTATCTATCTATCTAGCTATTTTTAAGCGCTGAACAAAGAATAGCAGCAATAGCAAAGCAGTATATACACAAGGAGCATCAGGTAAAAGGTTCAAGAAGGTCAAAAATTAAAGGAAACTCAAGATTTAGCAGGCATTTAGCCGATGCTTTTACCCAAAGCGACTTACATCGGTTGATACTTGATACACACATTGACACACCGACGGCAGAGTCAACCATGCAAGGCGACAGCCAGCTCGTCAGGAGCAGTTAGGGTTAAGTGTCTTGCTCAGGGACACATCAACACTCAGCTAGGAGGAGCTGGGGATCGAACTAGCAACCTTTCGGTTACAAGATTTCAAGATAGTCAAAACATTATGCATTAAATGCTTGCTGTACAGTTTCGTTTGCCACCTCTGTCGAATACATTTCCTTCTCTAACTTCCTCCAACAGCAGTCGTTGAGAAGGTGCATTGTGTTGTGACATTATTTTCCACTAATATATTGCAATATTTTTCACATCTATTGATTTTGGCGGTTTTATGTTACTATTTGAGCAATTGTATTCTTAGTTTGTTAGGTGTGTGGGCTCATCACGCTTTCTGTGTGTTGGTATTATTTTAAGACCTCATTAAAAATATTTATATAGACCTATGCAAAAGCACATGTGTGGGAGATTATTCACGTTGTATTTTGTAAATCGAATAAAAATATAAAACACGAAACTAAAACTTATAGATACTTTCATAATCAATTCACATACGAGTAGGCGATATGAAATGTCTCAATAAATAATACATTTACAGTGACGCAGACTGGACAATGACAATGTTCGCGCCAAGGGAAGAACCCGAGCGCTACTGGCCACTAGCGTTTGCAACGTTTATGTGTATGTAATGTGTAGGTTTATCACCTGCCGGGCCGTCCTGCATGGCTGCGCTATATGATCGATCCTGTATGTTGTCATCTGGCCGAGGCGCTCCCCTCCGATGCTGTCCTCAAACGGCTTCTGCGGAGGAGCGAGGCAGCGCACTGAGACGCAAACACCGGGGTACTTTCGGTTTCCTTTCAGACAAAGGGCATGGTTATAGATATTTGGAAAGAAATGTCAACTTATAAACTATTGAAATATCGCGTATACAAAAAAGGACATGATGTCAATGGGTTCGAACTGTATTTGCAGCTCACGAAAAAGTCACACTGATAGTTGTTACTTACTTCATATTGGTTGAGAAGAGTATGTGGGTGAACGGTGCGCATAGCCGTATATGGCTGTTGGGCTGGTAAGTACCTAACTACCGTTCCATTGTCTCATAAGAACACCGGGCCCCCTCCTGGGGATACAAACCGCACCACTCTTGCCATTTTTTATGCCAGATAGGTGAACCTGAACACAACATACCCCTTGACTCTGGACGCTACCCCTTCTAGGCGACATGATTATAAAAATCGGGTCATACTCTTAAAATAATCAAACGCGTGAATCCTGGCCTGGTCCTTCAAAGTGTGTTAAAATAGTTGAATGCACACTATTAAGGTTGCTGCTATCATTTTTGTCTGTATACGGCTGAGTGTATGTTTAAGTTGGACAGATAATATGTATGTAAACTATAAACCCGGAATTCCTGGAAGGCACCGCATTCACTGAAAACGAAACTCAATGGTAGAAAATAATAAAAAGATTACTAGACGCGGTAATTACCAGGGGGATAAATAGATTTGAGGACATTCTGGCTTAGTCCTCCCGGGGAATCCAAACATGAAAAAACATTGCTACCAATTTAATAACCAGTATTCCATTTCTCCAGAAATGGTGTCAATCATTTCGATCCAACGTCACGACAGACTAAAAGTCTCCTTGATGATCCAATTAGACCTACTGTACATGTGCCTCAAGCTGAGTAATTTCAATGGGTAGGCTTAGTTCAAATTGTCAAAAGGTATAGGTATTTTATTCCGCAAAAAAAATGAAGCTAAATACATTAGATAAATCATACAATATCTTTATTGATCAGTAATTACAGGTGAATCATACAAAAAAAAAAACCTATACACAAATTCATATAAAAATATGAAGAATGATAGACATAATTAAAGTGACATAAACACTAGTGTGTGTCACTTTAGGACACTGATCAAAATGGATTCACAGCCAGCAAGTATCCTCAAAAAACATTTACCATCCATGTAATAAAGGAATGTCCATCTATCCGTCTATTGCTGAAGCTGATCGATGAGTCTCGTCTCCTCTCGGCCAATGACTGAGCTGCGCTGTAGGCCCCTCCTACCGAGTCCAGGGTCCTGGAACAACATATAATCAATAGGGCTGGGTAAAAATATCGATTCATCAATGCACTGCGATTTATTTGTTCTCGATTCAATTTCGATTCAATTAAAAAAAAAAAAAAGCATACTCAGTCATTGTAATCTAGAAGTGAATATGTCTAAATGTACATGCCTTTTTACATTTGTCCATGTTATGATTATTATTTTAATGCTGCAGGTTTAGCTCAGGAACAATACTATACAATGGTGTATTCCCTTTTTGCTAGTTAAAGCACAATGAAATGGTTAATTCATTTTGAAATGGTTAATTCAAAATAATATTTAGGCATTTTTGTCATCTGCGAGTATTATTGAATCGATATCGAAGCAATTGGATCAATATCGAATCGAAATCGAATCGAATCAAGACCTAAAGAATGGAATTGAATTGTGAGGTACCTGGCAGTATACCAGCCCTGATATTCAACCAATCAATTCACAGCAATGCCAAGGCTGCCATGACAACAACTCTGTCTATGTTTGAGAATGCATCGCCATGACGGAGGCCAATGCATTGCCAGGACGCCAATCTTTTTTTCTTTTCTGGCGTTTGTTTTAACATGCGTGTCCATGTTGTGTGTTCTTTACCAGAGCAACAGGCCCGCTGTGTCAGTCCAGTCTCTGCTCCTCGGTGAGGAGGTTGGAACAATAATCCTGAATGCCTGGAGAGAGAGACAGAGAGACAGAGACAGAGACAGAGACAGAGACAGAGACAGAGACAGAGACAGAGAGAGAGAGAGAGAGACAGAGACAGACAGAGACAGAGAGAGAGACAGCGAGAGCGAGAACGAGAGAGAGAGAGAGAGAGAGCGAGACGATGACCAAATGGACCCGTTCAACTTTTGATGGTACTGCATTTCCACGCAACTTTTTCATAATTAGAGCTCCGTTGCTCGTACTTCTTGAATAAGTAGTGTGCAGCACCTAGTATTAATACAAAGTCACGACGGATGGTCCGATACGCAGAACATGCGTACTATCATCTGGCCGGCCTCTTGCGGCCACACGCAGGAACAAAGAGCCTATCGTCTTCTCATCGGGACATCAGACACAAGCTAGGAGTTGACCATCGAGAACCACAGTGGAGCTCTCCTCACGGTCGGACGCTCTCGCTGCGAGTTGACATTTGAGGCGAGCGGCGTTGGCGTGACTCACTCTCCACGATGCGGCCGTAGGCCAGGGCCGCCGGGGAGTCGGGCACCTCGGCGAGGAAGGACCGCCCCTCGTCGCAGCTGCGCCCGATCCTGGGGTCCAGGGGCACCTTGCCCAGCAGGCGGAGGCCCAGCTCCTCGCACATGCGCTCAGCGCCCCCGGTGGTCGGAGGGAAGATCTGCGACGTGTTCTGGGGCCGAAGAGCGAGACACGGGGGGGGGGGGGGGGGGGGGTCAGAGGTCATTTAAGCTTTGTCATTCAAGAAATTGATGGGGTTCTACGCATGACATGCAATGCATAAGATATATGTACATTATATCATCATATGTTGTATGCATGATCAAATCTGCATTAAGGTCAATAATAGAAGCGTGACACGGGTCTGATAGACATGGAGGAGGTGATGGGAGACAATGAAACATGACACTAGTTCATTGTCTCTTTCTCTTCTTCACGAGGGTGAGAAGCCTGACTACTTACCTAGAACTGACAGGGCCTTGTATCCTATAAAAATACTAGTGCTGTCAGTTTAACGTGTTATTAATGGCGTTAACGCAAAGCAATTTTAACGGCGGTAATTATTTTATCGCGCGCTTAACCCTCCTTTGGCTTGGCAAACGTTGTCGTTTTTTCACCCGTGCGTGCGTGCAGGCGTTTATCGATAGGCTGGTAATGTGTAGATACAATGTACATATATACATATACAAAAATACATATGGAGTAAAAAAGGTGGATGAGTGAAAACGACAGGACTGAGGGGTTGGGGGCGGGGCCCTAGCGTCCATAGGGCACCAATCACCTTGCACTTGGGGCAGACGAAGCCACTCATGTTCTCCACCACGCCGATGATGGGCAGCTTGACCTTCTGGCAGAACCGGATCTCCTTACGCACGTCCTGCAGCGACACTTCCTGGAGGACATCGAAGAGGGAAGCACGGAGTGTGACTGTGTGACTGTGTGTGTGACTGTGTGTGTGTGTGTGTGTGTGTGTGCCTGCGTTACCTGAGGTGTGGTGATGATAACAGCCCCATCAATGCCAGCAGTGCTCAGGTACTGGACGATGGACAGATGCTCGTCTGAGGTGCCAGGGGGCGTGTCCACGATGAGGTAATCCAGGTCCCCCCAATCAACATCCCTCAAGAACTGCTTGATCATGCCTGATTGGTCGAACAGTGGGGGGCGGGGCCACACAGAATAACTGGTAGGCACACGGCACACACACACACACACACACACACACACACACACACACACACACACACACACACACACACACACACACACACACACACACACACACACACACACACACACACACACACACACACACACACACACACACACACACACACACACACACACGACTGAGAGTACCGTTCTTCTTGGGCCCCCTCCAGATGACGGCGTCGTCCGGGCTGCTGAGCAGGAAGCCGATGGACATGACGGCCAGGTTCTCCTCCACGTACTGGGAGACCAATCAGACGCCGAGGTTTAGCAGGTTTAGAGAACCCCCCCATTGAGAAGGCTTTGCTACAGTTTCAGGGGGGATGGGGAAGACTCACCACGGGGGACCAGCCCGAGCCACTCTGATGGACCTGGAGGTGAAACAAAGAGGTTAAGCTCAGCTCCGTTCAAACCAGGGGGGCACGTGAGGAGCTTCCAGGGGGGACTTGTAAAATATTTTGATTTACCTAAAATTCATTTTATTCATTCACACATTCGTAGATTTCAATAATGATGGTAATTGTACTATACGTGATCTCATTGAGGATTCTTTTTGTAATTGAGATCATACCATTTCCATCCGATACATGTAGACGGGAAAATCTAGAAGACTATGTCGACAAAGGAACATGTTACGTTTCTCGTCAGGCTTGGTGCACGGAGGTAGGCTGCCGTGTGCACGGTGGTGTGGGCGTCCGGGCACTGACCTGTTCTCCGTCCAGACCCATGATCCTCGGGATAGAGGGCCCACAGATGTCCACGTCAAGCACGGCCACCTGGCACACAGGGGAGAGGGGGTGAGACAGAGGAGAGAGAGAGAGACAGAGGAGAGAGAGAGAGAGAGACAGAGGAGAGAGACAGGAGAGAGAGAGACAGGAGAGAGAGAGACAGAGGAGAGAGAGAGAGAGAGACAGAGACAGAGGAGACAGAGAGACAGAGGAGACAGAGGAGACAGAGAGACAGAGAGACAGAGAGACAGAGAGACAGAGAGACAGAGAGACAGAGAGACAGAGAGATCCAAGTGATTTTTCCCAAATGAGGTATTCAATGAATACCCTTGTTCTTAATTCATTGTAACTGTGCATTATAGGACTATTATTATCCTTTTTGTTTGCATACAGTATACATGCATGTAGGATTTTAGTCTTTTTTGTGCATGTGGATGTAAGTCACATTTGATAAAAGCGTCTGCTAAATGACAAAAATATAAATGTAGACGTGGAAGTGTTCTTGTGCTACATGGAAGGAGTAGCACCAGAGGGAGGCAGAGTGATGCAGTGTGTGTCTAAGAACAACTTGGTCCTCAGACTGCAATGACCTGCTGCCAATTTATTTTTTATTTCAAGTTATTAAAAAGTTCCAGTGCGAGCATGCGTGTTTGTGTGCGTGTGTGTACACAGTGGAACTATTGGGAGAGTAAAGAACTAGGTCACAAGCAGATCCAACTTGTAACCGTAGCATTTGGGCTGGACAGCAAATGGGGACTTTCTCTTTTGGGGGGCCAATAAGCCACAACAGCAGGAGGACAGGAAGGAAGGAATGAAATGAAACAAAAGTTGCTTGACTGGCTTTTGCAGTCTTTGGCTTTTTTAGATTTTGCACAAGTTTAGACATTGTGCTGCGTAAATATTTTACTGCAATAGCTAAGATAACCAAGATGATATGGCTCACACAAGTCTATTTGAATAAACAGTTCCACGCGCTGAGCGTTCCTTGGAAAACTCTAGCCACACACGAGGAGGTCACCACACCACACACGAGGAGGTCACCACACCACACACCAGCTCAAAAGCCACCAGAAGTCGGTTACCCTCCCGCTGAAGCTGTGTGTGGTGCGGGCGTGTCCTCCCAACGGTCGGCTGCTATCTCACAACAGACGGATGTATTTGACCCTTCATTCATTCTCCCATGCCCTCCCAAGCAGAGGATGGAAGAGGTGGGGGGAGAGAGCGAGGACCATGCATGGGGGGGGGGGGGGGGGGGGGGGGGTCAATGTCTGTTCTTCTCACCGTTTGCTGTCATTTTCTTACTTGATGACAAAAAACACAATAACTGCGTCTCTGTCTTCATGATGAGATAATAAACCAGACCAAGGCCTTCCTCATTATGTTCCAGAGTGATTTGTTACTTAAAGTAATGGACAACAGAGATCTGTACTTTACTTACAATTAAAATATTAAGGTTGATCTGGGTGTGCATTAAGCACCCGAACCTCACGTTCGAATCCTCCATTGCAATCTCACATAATTCCAGGTTATCTAACAGAATATTTGGTAGGTGTGTGCCACTGTGTGGTGAATTCATCAGTGATGCATGAAGACAGACCATGCAGCAACAATTGCCGTGCCATTATAACCCAAAAAAGGATACGCTATTCAGATCAAGCATGATTTTAGTCTGTAGACACACTTTACCATTTTGTCAGTAGAACATTTAACAATGAGACAATAAAGCCTGAACTTCCTGTGACGAAAAACAAATGTTTTGCATCTTATCCCAATGCTGGCTAGCATACTCACCATGACTTGCAGAATGCTATTTGCAATAGCAGCAGCACTTTTTTGTGTGACATTTCTACAATGTTGAGTTATTAAAATTCCTTCTTTAACCTGCCCTGTGGGCTACCAAAAGCATAAAGTAACATCAGTTTGAATTAGTGTACGAGGAGGCAAGCAGTAGCATGCTGCTGCCAAAGGGAGACTTCTATTGTTTTCATGGCCAGGGGGCCACACGCCCGCTAAAAGACAAACGCACCTTGGCACGCCTCGCAGCATCATCCACTGGGACTGATAATATTAAACACAGAACCCAACCTAGAATCTAATGTTCAGACGTGTTGTCGTTCTACTATGTGACCCTGGTGCGTCTGGTGTGACCCGCTATACAATGAGGCTCTGCCGTAACCGAGTCAAACTCAGGGCAGGAGTGGATCTGAATCCGAACAGGTCTTACGTGTCCTCTAGGCTGCCAGCTAGAGTTCAGTGCACAGTGACCGATTAAGGCCCCGTTTACACGAGGACGCTTGCGGCTAAAAACGACAAAATATTAGATCGGAAGTGCCTTTTGTTTCGACGGTGACGCGTTTTTTGGGCTTGAAAACGCAAAAATCTGAAACCACCCTTCCAGAGTGGAAAACTTGAATACGCTCCGCCGTAGCGTTTCCGTCTACACTGCCAAGACGCAAAACTCTGCTCAGATCTGCTCACGTCGTGTACGCGTTTACGTCACATACATGTTGGGATTATTTCCATGCGTCGGACCGTCAAGCTGCTCTGGCAGCTCTAATAAATTTAGTCTTTCCACGAAATGTATGATATGTGGATAGGTGTAGTATTACTGAACAGAGAAGGATCTGTAATTATGTTTTGGTTTTCGCGGCGCAGATAAAAGAAGGAAGATTCTACGCATGCGCTCAGACATGGCGTTGTTGTGTGATAGTGTATCACAGCACCACCTAGCCACTTGGCATGCACACCCGATCGAATTACACACACTTTTGCGTCACCGTATGCACGCAGATTTCCTCCCGAAAATGTGTCTAAACGCGGAATAAAAAGTGAAGACGTGACGCCACTTTTGCGTCTTCTGTTCAGACCGTCATCATTTAAACACAGCCTGAGTTAATCTGGAGATAATGTTAATGTTCACGTTTATTTGTATAAAAGCCCAGGCGGGCCGTGCTCCCCCTCACCTCCTTGCTGGCGTCGCTGGCCAGGGCGTGGGCCAGGTGGGCGCTGAAGGTGCTCTTCCCCACTCCGCCTTTCCCAGACAGCACCAGGATCTTGTGCTTCACCGTCAGCATCTTCTCCGCTATCTCCGCGATGGCTGGGGGGACAGAGAGGGAGTGGGTTAGGGACCTGGTGGGTCGGGCCCTCAAAGAAAAATCTCTTTTGCCTTTTAAAATGTTCCGACGTCATGGACACACAAAGCTTACGCAATTTTATGATTTTAATTTAAAGCGCACCACGACTTTTATGACCTATAAACGTTGTTATAATGATTTAGAGTCATGTTTAACCCTACTAAAGTGTCAAATAATGGGGGGCGAGGGGTCGGAGAAGGACGAAGCCGAGTGTCGACAGAGAATGCTGAAAGCGCCCAGATGAGAGGAAGAGTTTCCCGAAAATCTACAACGTTTTTTGTGCTGTGATCCGTGTCAGGTTGCTCTATAGGAGTCATTAATAAGAAATGAAGACCAGAAAAGTAGTATCATAGGCGATCTTTAAATATGATGACGTTGGCGGGCCAATTATGTACCTATGTACTTTGGCTTACGCAGAAACCGAAGTTGCATCTTCAATACGTCTTGGGTGCATTCAAACAACAGGTTCATCATGGTGGAGCACACTGGTTACGATTACAATTAAATAGGATTTATGATCAATAACGGCACATTGCATATGTACCACTGACAACAACGGCTGCATTATTGTTAGGGTGAAGCCCTATAGGCCGAAGAAAGAGCCGTAGTCTTACCGGGGTCGGGAGCCTTGGTGGCACCGGAGGCACAGAGCGTCTGGTTCGGACAGCCCTGGCATGCTGAGCCCTTCCCTGCCTTTACACTGGTGGTCCCAGGACAGTCTGAAAACATTTGAATGAACATTTTTAGAGAAGCCAGATAAAGTAAACTGTAGGGTTAGTTAGATCACAGATTTATTATTTTAGACCCTTAAATAAAATGTTTAAATAACTTCATACGTTACAGTTCATGTGTTTCTAAAACACGCGAGTTAAGCTTCCGTGGTAACATTATCTTCCTAAGTAAACCATCATGAATAACCGTTGAGGTAATTGACAACTGGCCGAATTTATTTCACATTATAACACATTAGGTTAGGCTATTATTCAATGTATATGTATATATACACACACACACATGTGTATACTTCAAGCAAGCTTCAACAATAACTTTCTCGAAACGCTTGGAGATGACGCAAGAGAAATGACATATCGCTATATTTTGCTGATCTGTGAAACCGACAAAGTAAACTACAAAATGTAAGCATTTAATTAAAATCTCCCAGAAAACAAAAGACGCTCTCCTTTGGACATTAAATAATGCAAACAATTGCATTTAATACTCACGTTCCGGCGCATTGCTGGGGACATCGGACATAATTGAATCCCTGTCCTCCTTCATAATTCTTCCCCTTCTAAAGTTCCTGCTACGCAGCAGAACGTCCTGATAAAACTAAACCCGAAAAGCTGCGCAGTCATTGCCAATGACTCAGGAGGAGCATTTGTCGATTTTACCTAAATAGTCTATTACTTTATGTTACTTAATATTTCCAAACGTAGAAAATATTATAATATACTTATTTTTCTCATATATTATAACAGGTTGTTTATATATTTGTTTTTGTTACAGGTTACTTATATGTAACAAATGTTTTTTACTAAATGATTAATTAACTATTATATCTCATCATAGATTAAAGAGACATGTTAAATGGCAATGTTATCCCTAGAAAAAGCTTACGTTCCGGGTCGGTACGTTTGTCTTTGTTTTGGCTTGTTTGTTGTGATCCTATCCTCCTGGGTTGCCAGATATGAATCAAATCGTCATAATGATAAATTACGTTTTTTTTTCTCTGGTTGACCAAGGTGTGGTAAGGTATTTGCATGCAGATGACGGGGCTTTGTGGATAAGAGGTCGCAATTTCTCTTTTGTGAAAAGAAAAGTTCAAGTGGAGGGAGGGACAAAACAATCGGGATTCAAACTGTCTGTTGCAAAAAAAAAACTCAGGTGATCTGTTTTTCTAGACGACATAAAATTACACCCATATCAATAAAACTATGAACCACCCCTCGATCAAGTTAAAACGATCAGATTTCTTGGTATATGGTTTTACCAAAAGAGATTGCTTTTTACAGTTTTCCAGCTCTATCTAGCATTAGGTCAGGAAGGTCGTTATTTAGAATGGATCTAATAAATAAAGTATTTCTTATAATGTACAGACTGCAAATGAAGGGCATATTCACACGTTTTATCTGGGTTCCTGCTCATGTTGATGTGAAGTGAAATGAGCAAGTGGATATTCTGGCCAAACAAGCACTCAAGATATCACATGTACCTACAGGTTCCTCTGAGCAAAGCTGAAGTAAAATCCGTCATCAGGACATATAAACCAAATACATGGCAGGAGCATTGGGGCATGAGTGAAACAGATAGACATTTGTACAATATACAAAGACCCATTGGTGATGGGAGGACGGTGGGCTTCAAACGTAGGGAAGGAAATACAGGTCTAAATTATTCGCTGCATAAAATAGGCAAGCATCCAACTGGGAAATGCCAACACTGTTACCAGCCAGAAACTGTTGAGCATTTATTAGTTAATTGTAATGAGTACAATACCCAGAGAGACCACCTTTTTCAGACACTAAGCAAGGTAGAACACAACAACTTTTCCTTATCAAGGATCCTGGGAGGGTTCAGACCATTATTAGTTGGACCTTCCCGCCCTCCTGGGTCCTTTACGGTACCACTGACATGAGGTGGTCGCAGTGGTTCAGTTATTACTGGACACCTGCTGGAGTTTTGGGGGAAATCAGGCAACGTCACCGAGATGCTTAGTGCTCTGGGAAAAAGAACCGTGTTTGTTGTGTGTTCTGTTGTGTTTTGAACAATAAAGGCAGTTCCCTTTGGCGCGAGAGCTGCAGTTCACGTCTGAAACCTGTCTCCCGTGTGGTTCCTTCCTTCGCTAACGATACAATACTTTGAAAACATTTGAATTTATTAATTTTGAACGCTGAACAGATTGGGTGCAGCTGTGCCCGCGTTCTTGGCAGAAAGTCAGTTTCGTTCCCGGTGGGTGTTGGTCTTTGCCAGGCCTGCACTTAGTTCCCAATCCAGTTTGTGATATTCATGGATAGGATATTGAGGCATAGTCGACCGTGGTGGGGTGATCTCATCACTGCTAGTAGCAGGTGATGGGGTCCTGATGGCCTCATCGGCCTGTGACCCCCTGAACTCACTGGATCGGCTGGCAGCCCAGTGTATCTTCAATACTGATAGAGTTTGCCTCTGAGACATGATCTTCCCTCTCAAATCCCTGCACTGGTTACCCATATCTTTTAGATTATTTTTGTTTTTTTATCCTTTTTGTCTTAATTTATGGGAGCAAATCAATCTATCCAATATTTTTTAATTATCTTTGATAATTAACCGACTTGAGATATCAAATCTCCTTGCAACCCTTATTTTGTTGTATCAATCAGGAGAGACTATAAAAATGAGCCACAAAACCTATGAAACACATTAGACACCATCAAATTATTTTCCATGAGGAGGATTGATCCCGGCTGACGGGGTCTAGACGCTGGTGGTGGTGTGACTACGGACTCCTCTTCACACTGGTGGTGGTGTGACTCCTCTTCCCCTAGAGGACGGAATCTCCGACCTTCTCCATAGACGAGCGGAGCCTAACCCCGGAGGTGAAGGAGGTGGACGAGGGCTGCAATGAGTCTCTTTGAAACAACAGACGAGTGACAAGCATGAATGAGAGATGTCTATATACATTGTAACGTAATCCTTGAGGTCCTCGTTGGTTGAGAGATGAGGAGGGGAGGGGCCAGCATGGAATGCGTCTGGATTTAGAACCTAACAGGGAGCGATGAGGAATAGCAGGGGAATGTCGTCTTCCTGATTGAAATTTTGTTCCACGTTAAAAAATAATCTAAATATTTGTGTTAATATCCTGGTGTTCTGTCAGCCTTGCGCATCGCCATTGACTTGTTTGTTTCGACATAGCATTTATGTTCCACCAGGGGGCTCCATCTTGGAGTGTGAAAGTCTTGGTTTCGGTGGGGCTACAGCGTTGATGCAGTCTAGAATGGACATTCTCAAGAATCTCAACCAAAGTATCACAGGAAGAGGATGGAGTGGGCAGGACAATCCAAGAATTCTGGAAACGGAATCATCATTAAGATAGCGCTGGGTAACAGTCCTCTTTGCAGTCCTTGTTTCGGAACACACGCAAACACACACACACTCACACTCACACACACACACACACACACACACACACACACACACACACACACGCAGGTCAGAGAATTGTAACAGAGTTATTCCGCACAAGACTTGCCTTGACTGCATGAGCAAACATTGTGCTGGTAACAATGCCATACGCGCACACACACACACACACACACACACACACACACACACACACACACACACACACACACACACACACACACACACACACACACACACACACACATAATTCTAATCTCCATAAGGAACAAGTGTTTGGGAATACAAAAAGTTGTTGTGATGTGTTAGCTGTTGCCAAACCCAATCCAGTCCGTCGCTCCATCTCCTGTTTCCAGCTCTCTCTTGTTCAACATTCCCAGCTGGTACCGTCAGGTCAGAGGTCATGTGACCCGCTCTTGACCCCAGAGATGGTTGTAACACTTTTTATTAGTCAAAACACACACACACATGCGTGTCCTGAGAGACGAAGTAACAGGTTGCTGTAATGAGTTTCAGCTGCTGTTGAACAGTCTGTGTGTGTCAGTGTGTGTGTGTGTGTGTGTGTGTGTGCGTGCGTGCGTGCGTGCGCGTGTGCGTGCGTGCGTGCGTGTGTGTGTGCGTGAGTACTGAGAGAGGAATTTGTATGTTTGTGTGTGTGTCGAGAGGGTGCATCCGAAAAATGTGCCAACAATTTCTCCTACTGTGAAGAAACTCATGAGCTGATACGTCCATCCATCCACTAATGCTTTTATACTGAGTCGATCAGCTTTACTCCAAACGGAATTAACCACGAGACACATAACAAATGATTGTAATATTTTGGCTACAAAACTACTAGATTATTGCTTAATTATCTAATAAGGAAGGTTATTTCATTTTTGTATTCCACTGCGCAACCCCCCAAGCCTGGTTGAGTTATTCTTAGTCTCATACATGCCAAACATTTTAACTTTGTCTTTTAGTCTAAGGGATTGTGGGATTTGAACTACAGAATGCCATCACAGGTTAATTAAACATCGCCAAATCCCCCACCCTAGCAGCAAAAACTATTATTAAAAAGGAAGAGCCATTTCCCATAACCTTGTTGTCGTGTGTGTGTGTGTGTGTGTGTGTGTGTGTGTGTGTGTGTGTGTGTGTGTGTGTGTGTGTGTGTGTGTGTGTGTGTGTGTGTGTCTGTGTGTGTGTGTGTGTGTGTGTGTGTGGGGGGGGGGGAGTTTAGTTGGATAAGCAGTGGATGGTGAAAACAGAGCTGGGCAGATAAATTATTGCTGCTCCCGGGAATTAAATACAGTTTGTGTGCAACACACAAGCGCACACACACACACACGAACACACGCATACAAAAAACACTAACAGAATATCAACACACAGTCAAACATGGTAAGGAAAAGCCCAGCTGTATCGTAAATCTACGACTAAAGGACTAACCAAGAGTAATTTGTTCACATCTAGTCCAATTAGACGACAATCCTTGATATGAATAGCAGATCTGGTGTGCTGGACGAACGCACACAGACACAAACTCTAGGAATGGAGAACTGTGCTGCTTGTTGCTGGAAACCCTTGGGCCTCTTCATCCCACAACACGGTTCTTCAAGCATAACGGCAAGCAACGCACAAATACCAGAGCCAACATCGTATCAGAGGGGATCCATGGTTGATTTCCGTACATCGAGTCTGCCTCATAGGTACTACTAAGTAAGAACAAAGGCAGAATCAGCTCAAGATGAAGTTGATCTCCATCAAGTACAACTGATTAAGTTTATACTGTGTGTGTGTGCGTGTGCGCGTGTGTGTGTGTGTGTGTGTGTGTGTGTGTGCGCGCGCGTGTGAGTGAGTGAGTGAGTGAGTGAGTGAGTGAGTGAGTGAGTGAGTGAGTGAGTGAGTGAGTGAGTGTGTGTGTGTGTGTGCGAGTGCGAGTGTATGTGTGTGCGTGTGTGTGAGTGTGTGACTGGGCGTGTCTGATTCTGTGTCTTTGCCTATCAGATATCCCTCAATAATGGCGGTACTCATATATCCCTGCTGTACCGGTTCCTTGTTGACTCACACAGGGAAGTGTGGTTCAACGATATTTGTGTATTTGACAAAGAAACACAAATCAAGTTTTGATACGAACGGCTAGTTGAATGAAGAGCAGAGAGTCTTTCCCAACTGTTTTTCTTCTCCCTTTTTTCTTTTCTACTAGTGACTTGTACCTATCTCTAGCTATTTGATTTTTATGTCTTATTTTTATTCTATCTTCTTTCTATCTTTCTGTCATTCTCTCTCTCCCCCCCTCTCTCTCTCTCTCTCTCTCCCCCCCCCCTCTCTCTCTCCCCCCCCCTCTCTCTCTCTCCCCCCCACCTCTCTCTCTCTCTCTCTCTCTCTCTCTCTCTCTCTCTCTCTCTCTCTCTCTCTCTCTCTCTCTCTCTCTCTCTCTCTCTCTCTCTCTCTCTCTCTCTCTCTCTCGTCCAGGTGTCTACGCAAATTGACTGCACAAAGATCTGGATAGGCAAATGCAATGGAAAACAGCCCTGATCACAATATACTGTGAAAAGTGGAAATCTTTACAGAGCTGGCTCGATGTAACAAACACAACCACACCCACTCACAAGTGTGCAAACAGACATGTACAAACACACATACACATACACACACACACACACACACACACACACACACACACACACACACACACACAAAAATACACAAACACATACACAGATACACACATACAAAGAAACACACACACAAACACATTTACTGACAGAGAAGAAGGGGGGAAGGAGGGGAAAGGAGAGGAGATTTACCCACCTACCGTTTCTATTCACCTGGGCATCTATTGTGCTCTCTGCTGGTTTGTGTGCAGTGTCTTTCCCAGGTCCCGCTGATGTCCCCCCTTCCATAGACACCATTTCTTTAGTTGACTTGGTCAAAACAAATGAGTTAGACGCACACTTCTCTCAGACACACACTCTTTCCCCCTGTTTAATCAGTGGCCCTACATTTGTCTTCTGTTTGTTCATTAAACGTATATCCTACGATAAAAATAATTATCATGATTAAAATCATAATAATTGTAATAATACTGCAAACCATTATTACAGTAATATTGCAACAGACCATAATGCATGCATATATTTAAACCTTTTATATTTACTTGGTCTTTTCAAATGTGTTCAAACCATTTGTTTTTTCAACGCTTTCAATGTAGTTCCAGTTGAAAATAACAAATTCATTCTCCGTCTTCTATTATTTAATAAGTGAAGTGAAGTGTTGAAAGGGACAGTGTCAGGTCCGGCCTCTGGTCTCAACAGGTGCAGGATCGGGACCTGAGTGTGCATTGTTCCCCCACAGGCGGACAATATGGACTCACATCTGTGTACAAAGCGACGGTCAATATTTGTGTGCGTGGATGTATGCATGTCTGTGTGTGTTTGTGTGTGCGTACACGTATGCGCATGTGTGTGTGAATATCAAAATTTGGGCAGTTGGCCTCTTGTAGAAAACCTCGGACACCATGGGGAAAAAGGGGTAAAACCTTTTCTGACCCTGTGTGTGTGCGTGCGTGCGTGCGTGCGTGCGTGCGTGCGTGCGTGCGTGCGTGCGTGCGCGTGTGTGTGTGTGCGCGTGCGTGCGTGTGCGTGTGTGTGCGTGTGTGTGTGCACGCGTATGTTGCGGGGAGAAGATGTGCTTTTGAGTGATTGCGTCAAGGGGGGTGGGACTTGATAAGAGAGGGTGGGGAGGCCACGAGGACGGGGGGATTGCTTTGTTGTGCAAACAGATATCCGGTTTACATTGTGTGTGTGTGTGTGTTAATGTGTGTGTGTTTATGTGTATGTGTGTGCGTGTGTATATGTGTGTCCTTCAATACCCGAGACTCTGAGTAGGTCTACTGCAGCAGCAGTTTGTTGTGAGCTGTCAGTCAGCACTAAGGTATTGAAAATAACAATGGTTTTGTGTCATTCAAACACCCATTTATGATAGTCCCATAGTGAAACTCCTGTGGTTAAGAGTCGGGCTAACAGTCCTCTACTACCGACACAAGGTGAACCTGGGTAACAAGAGGATGTGGGGTGAATGTCTGTAGAATATCTGTAAAATATTCAACTTAAAACGAACCTGCCCTCAGTAGCTGACCAGTTGTCAAAATCCCAGCAGTTGGTATGCTCAGACTTTCCTACTCGGAAGCATAGAGCCTTATTAACACTTTACTGGACTGCAGAGGATATATGACCACTCAATCCCTCATCATGCAAAAAATGGTTTCTCTATTCAAGAAACTTGATGACTTCCTAGGCTTCGTGTCTTTGTCGTGTCCAACACAATGCCTGTGGACCCCCCTCCCCTCCTTCAACATAAGAGATGACTTGGTGACACAGTTCAACAACCGTAGGGATGTAACTGTCAAATGTAACTTCCGACACTATCTGAAGATTTGGTCCAAAAGAGGAAGAGATTTCCTTGGCCAACCACGCAACGGCGGTCTGACCCTCGGTGTGTCCCCCTAAACGACCGCGACAAAACCAATCCAAACTAGAGATGGGTTTAAAAGAGAAGCTGATGGAAAGTGAGTGGTGATGTTAGTTGGGGAGAGTAAGTCCGACTAAAGGAATCACCCATATATTTTCCAATGTATGGGTGAGGTGGATGGATGGATAAATGAATTCATGAATGGATGAATGTGTCTTCCCTTAATTGAGTCTCACATTGCAGCATGGTCAGCCGACCAGCCAGATTCCATCAATTCCTTCTGTCGTGCAGCCACACAATGTTCATCCTTAAGTGGCAAACAGAGAGTCTGTGTGTGTGTGTGTGTGTGTGTGTGTGTGTGTGTGTGTGTGTGTGTGTGTGTGTGTGTGTGTGTGTGTGTGTGTGTGTGTGTGTGTGTGTGTGTGTGCTTGCATCTGTGCTTCATTGCATGTGCGTGCATGCATTCTCCGTGGGTGTGTGTGCATATATGTATGTGTGTGTGTGTGTGTGTGTGTGTGTGTGTGTGTGTGTGTGTGTGTGTGTGTGTGTGTGTGTGTGTGTGTGTGTGTGTGTGTGTGTGTGTGTAAAGGGGAGAGGGTGAAGGGTGTGATGTGTTTGTGAACTAAAGCAATTCTGTGAGACTTGCAGTGTGTATTCACCCTGGCAACTCAATATCCCTCACCTATCTCTATTCATTTATCTATCTGTCTGTATATTTGTCTGCCCGTCTGTTTGTCCTCGTATTGGCATAGCAAGCTTGTATACCACATGAAATACCTACTGGAATTGCTAAAACCGACCTGCAAATGCCGTCCAATTCAAAGAGTGATCAGGGGGGAAGCAGAGAAGAACGCTGAAAAAATAAAGATAATTTTCTTGATTATTTTTTAATTTCATAGTCCAACGATTCCTTCTTTACGCTTCTTTACTCCTCTTCAGGATTAACATTTTCATTCGCGGCCGGGTTTAATTCATATACTCTCGTGTCCTGGAGTTTAAATAATGGTTCGCTGCTTTTACACGCTCCCATTATGCCCCTAGTCCGAGTTTAGACTCTGGTCAACATATAGGCCTACTTCTCATGTGTCGACGTTGTCCACACGCACACGCACACACTCACACAAACACGTCTCCTCCCAATATTTAATTTTAAACCACACCCAGAGGTCCCAGAGCCGGCTCGGACCGAGCCGGACGCGCGCGTCCCCGACAAGCGATGCAGTGTGAACACGCCTAACTTTTTTTTTTACTACGAGAATCGCAATTGGCCCTGGGTCACGTTTGGTTTCCTAGTCATTGGAATCGCCGCCGACCTCCTACTCTCTCCCAGTCCCGCTAAAGTCCCCATCACTGCGTTGCTTGGTCTTCCCTCTGGTCAATGAGCGGGTGAGTCGTTATTCTACTTTGTTTTAATGATCTAACCTAGTACTGCATACTTTATTTCTCGTGCAAAGCTTCATGGCATGCGGGACTTTCACATGCAAAACTTTCATATCAGCACGTCGCCAGCGCTCGCCTACAGCCAGTTAACGGTGTGGAGCGAGTGTTGTTGTCGTCTTTAGTTCTTGCCTCATAACCTATCCTAAGGTGTTGTTTTCGTCTCTTGTCCTTGTCTCCTAACAAATAAGGTGAAAGTATATTTGTTTTATTTATTTTATGGGTCGCTGGAGGGGCGTTCTTTTCAAGTCGCGCTCGACATTTTCTTGATTTTTGTGGCTGAATTAACTTACTATACCATACTATTCTACTATACTATTCTACCTTCCTGTCAATGCTGTTAGGGGCGCGCGTGCGTGTGCGTGCGTGTGTGTGCGAGCGTGCAAGCGTGCCTGAATGAGAGCGAGAGAGAGAGAGAGAGAGAGAGAGAGAGAGAGAGAGAGAGAGAGAGAGAGAGAGAGAGAGAGAGAGAGATATTATTTCGTTGTTATCACGTAGGCCTACCGATATTAGGATATTATCACAAATAAAACACACGAAAGGCCTACCCATGGTGCCCCAACAGCTTGGGAAACGCTTCATGCGGGCTTTTGGAAAGTTATGCGAGCACTTCAGCCAACGTGGTTTACGAGGCATATGTTTTTTAGTATGGCGCCCCCCTGCGTTGTAAATTGGAACCCATAACACAGAAGGACGCAGAGAAAAGATTAATGTCTGAATTTAAGTCCCGATCATGTTATTGATGCTATAGATTCCACTCGGCAAATGAGACTTTGTTAAACCCAAACAAACATATTTATGACACGAAGAAGCCACATTTTTGATACTTTTCCATCTTAGCGTAGGCTGACTGAGCCATAAGCATTAGATTGAAACATCACATTTATGCCCCATTTTATGCAATATCTTTTACATATTATTATAATACAGATTATTTGTATTAGTTATTAACGATGATTGATATGGTTATGTCACACATTACCATGACAACCAGTGGAAAATTTACAAAAGCCTCAGAGTGCACACAAACAAACACACACACACACACACACACACACACACACACACACACACACACACACACACACACACACACACACACACACACACACACACACACACACACACACACAACAATTGCACGTCATTCTGTATTCCAAGAATGTACATTTCCTTCTCCTTCACAATGTGTGCAGTGTGATGTGAACGTCCATAACCTCATTACACCTCTGCATGGCTAAAAGATGGCCCGACGTAGGCCACAAGGACTCAGTGTTGGACGGCTCCAATGCAAACATGTGCTGATGACAGACAGAATGTGGTGCATGCACACTGGAGACAGAGGACGTCTTGCTGTGCTGCATGTAACCACAATGTCAGCCCCACTCTGTCTCCAGGGCTAAATTAAAGTCTTACGGATGAAATCAACGTATGATTCGTTAAGATCATCATCATTTTTATTTTATTTCATTAGTTATCCTCAGGGTATTTAAATTGACAAAGACATTTGTTTAAAGTTGTGTCTCTTCTTAGAATGTGGTTAGGGTTAGTGTTAGGGTTAGGGTTAGGGTCAGGGTTCTGCAGTGAACCAAACCCATGACGAGAAACAACGTCCGTGGTGGCCACGGTCCCCACACACCAATGGTCAGATTGTAGGTTTCAAGTTCCCCCCAAACAAAACAGCACCCGCCTCTTTGTTGTCTCAGCCCCTCCGTCAACACCCTCCTCACAGCCTTTGTGCAGCCACGTTGAAGGCTATTGTGGTGGAGGAACATCACAGAGCCATCAGGCTTGAGGACCTCCTGGAGGTGCTTCCTTTCAAGCCACACCCCCAGGAACTCTCATGTAACCTTCGTATAAACGTGTAGGGACGGAGACGGAACCGTTACGACCAATGAGATGACGAGCGGGAAGGCCGCTGATTTCAACACTTTGGATTGTGGAGGTCTGGTTTTACAAAACCAAGAACCGTGGAACACCTCATGGTTCTTGATAGATAGTGGTGCACCAAACCGTTACTCAATCCGATGCATTCGAATTGAAATGATTTAACACACAAGAAAGATTAATTGAAAAGCAACCGCAACACTGCAGGTTTTCATATTTAATAATTATAATACTAACAGATCTGAGCATGACATATTGTCGGTTGGTTTCTTGGTGGCCTCCGGGAAGATACTTCCCATTGAAGCTCCTGAACTCTGGGACCCCTCGCTCTGTCCCCAATCTAGGAAATTGCCTCTCTGTTTCTGGCTTTGTGCCACAAACGGCTAAATCACCAGTGGCTCCCCTGCGGTTTGCAAATCTGCTGAAGTAGTTACCAAATTAAATTCCACGTCCTTCATCATTCTCTCAACATTCTTCCTCTCATTCAGGAAAGTGGAATTGCCAGACATCAGGTTTTTCAGAGATGTGTCTCCCGCTTTTATTGTGGAGTTACTGGGAGCACGGAAATAGTTGCGTTGTTGTGGTAACAACGCAGCACCCAAAACCCGGGATGTGCATGTTAGTGTGCTTGCTTGAGTGTGTGTGTGTGTGTGTGTGTGTGTGTGTGTGTGTGTGTGTGTGTGTGTGTGTGCGTGTGCGTGTGCGTGTGCGTGCGTGTGCGTGTGTGTGTGTGTATCAGTGACCACACAGCTTCCCGGTTGTGTGGTCACTGGCCTAGCTCCAGGATAAGCTCTGTTATTTGTGTTTTATGTAAAAATAAGACAGGGGACCGTTATTGTTGTGTATACACAGACTCGCACGCACACAAACAGGCCCCCCAAACACAAATAAAAACTGTAGTTGAAACTGCCCCGTTGGTTGGTGTGGTTCTTCTGTATATGTCTGTAATAAGTAATAATAAGTAATTAACATTATGTTTAACAAACTGTCCCAAAAGAACCAAACGGTCCGATGGATACGGAACAGACTGCACTCTGTACGTGTGAGGTGTGTTTAGGAGCAGGGAGATGTCGTGTGACTGGTATGTCAGCTAGCTCGCAGTAAATGCATGTCAAAGGTGCCTTGCTATGCTCGTCCACAGCTCCTTACATAGACCGACCCCAACAGCCTCCTGCCCTGCAGGGAGACAGCGGCACATGTTGAGCTGCTTGTATCCTGTGGCTGTTTCTGTTGCTTCCCCCACAGGCTGAGTTTCGGTCTGTAAACTATGTTAATGTATCTCACAATGACCTGTGACCTGCGAATCACAAAAGGGGAACAATCTGAAGCTGACTTTTTTGAGAGAGAGAGAGAGAGAGAGAGAGAGAGAGAGAGAGAGAGAGAGAGAGAATTAGAGATAGAGAAAAAAAAAAAAGAGAGAGAGAGAAAGAGAGTGAAAGAGAGAAAGAGATAGAGTGAGATAGAAAGATATGGGAGTAGAATGAGGCTAAGAGGCCCAGAGACTCTGTGGCTTTGTGTTTTATGAAAAGAGAAAAAAATAGACATTAAGTCAGCATTTTTTCACACACACAAACACACACACACACACACACACACACACACACACACACACACACACACACACACACACACACACACACACACACACACACACACACTTAATTTGCACAGTTAGCCAGCCACCCCCCCTCTCCTCCATCATAAGGCTGAGTGGAGAAGAGGCATGCCTGTTGTCTGTCTGTCTGACACGCGAACGATTGCTGTGCCAAAATGTGGAGGCTAGATAGCCCACGATGCCAAATGACCATCGGTTCGGACAGTCGATCTGCCATAACAAGCCTTCCCATGTCATTCCAACTACCGAACTACAACCCCTTGTTTGTTCGATATTTGCTGCCAAATGGATATACTTGTGTATTTGGAGCTGTGATTCGGCGCCACTATGAGTGTTTCTCCCACTCATCATTATTCATCTGTCTGTCGCCCTCGCACACACACAAACACAAACACACACAGTATGCACCTTTTTTTCAGACATTTCCCTCTGTCTCGCTCCCCCTCATCGTGAACAATTGTTCTGGCAGACGTTTGTAGTGGTGTGAATTTGTTTGTGGTCATAGCCTGTGAATACTGGTTTGTGTGTGTGGTGAGTTCTCTCTTTTCTTCTGTAGACCGTCTAAATGAAAAATTGCTTTTGGGGACAGACTGCAGTTCCGAAGCAGACCTCTAGGTCTAGTTGTGAAGCCTCGTGGCCCACACTCTCACTATGGTCGGCCCTACACTTTTCAAAATGCTACAAACCATGTCATAGTTTATATAAAAAAAACGGAGAATATAACATAGGAAATAAGGCAATGGTCCAAATTGCTTTCCTTAGCATACAACCGCCTCCGTACTATCTTAACCACATTCTTAGTACACCTCTAAATGTTTTTGGGCTAGTTGCACCCAACAGAATCCCTTCGGGTGACAGCGGTGTGCTCCATGGTGGAGTTCATAGTGATCAAAGTCGACCTCAGAGATGACTGAGACTTGGCGGTCGGTGTCCCGGCCACTCGGACAGCGTGGTCCACGGCTCTGCAGGGTTACAGGAGGGCTCCTCACACGTTAAACACCTGGCTATCCGGCGGGACGCTGTCACAGTGAATCAGTCGTCACATCCGTCCATTCACTCATGAGCGCTGCGTGGTAATGAATCAACGTGGACTTTTTATAAAGTGTAGTTTAGAAGTGTTAGTATTATTTGCTTTTTATGTGCTTTTTCAATATGCCCAGACCGTTGCAGATCCAGCCATTCCAACACGCACACACGCACACAAACACAGACACACACACGCACACACACACACACACACACACTCACACACTCACACACAGACACACACGCACACAAACACAGACACACACACACTCACACACACACACACACACACACACACAGACAAACACATACACACACACACACACATGCACACACACACTCACACACACAGAATCACACACAAACAGACACACACACACACACACACACACTCAAACACACACACAAAAAAAAACACACATGCTCCAGGGATGCACATACTTCACAAAGACTGTTGAGCACACAGCTTCCTGTCTGAAGGGCAAAGTTGTTTTTATGTTTTTACTGGGACTCCCGTTTGGCGCAGAGGCCTAATTCCTGCTGTCTGGTTCTGTGTGTGTGTGTGTGTGTGTGTGTGTGTGTTTGCATGTGTTTTTGTGTATGTGTGTGTGTGTGTGTGTGTGTGTGTGTGTGTGTGTGTGTGTGCACGCATGTGTGTGCATGTCTGCATGGGTGTGTGTGTTTGTGTGTGTGTGTGTGTGCGTGTGCGCGTGTGTGACTGTGTGTGTGTGTGCGCCTGCGTTTGTGGCTGTGTGGCTGATAGCAGGCATGTTGGCTGTGAACCTCTCAACTGCTATTGCCTACTCAGCGTCCCCAGGAGCTTTCAGGCGGTTGGAGCGGGCGGTATGTGTGTTGATAGTGCCCAGGTCAAACGCACCACGCAAACTCAAATCATTTCTATCTGAATGTTTATTCATTCATTCAGAATTTTCCCATGTGTCTAAGCCTCATTAGACAACACACAGCGTGCGGATGTAGACTCATGGAATGATCTGGAAACGGTTATATCTGTTATAAGAGGTTTCTGTGTTGTGTAAGAATGCAACCTCAACTCTGTCGGGTCAATGGTCTGAATTTGGTCCAAATCTTTTGGGGGAACAGAGTTGATGTTGCCGGAGGCCAGTCAGAAGCAGACTCGCGTATGAGGCAGTAAGCTGTTCTCATCTGTTGGAAAAAAGCCAAGTTTCTTTTTTAATAAACACAAAATAATGTGCCACACTCCCTCTCATTAGTAGGTGAACTGATTTAATCAAACAAGGGTTGAACGGAGTCCTTTTTGTTCCTGTGGAGATGCCGCATGCTAATGCTAGTTAGTCATGACAGTTAAAGTGCTGCAAGGTGACGTTACCTTAACTCTTCATCACCATCAAAATCCTCCAAGCAATCTGAACACAGTAGTCTGTATTGATGTTGGGCTCTGTGTAACACGCAATGACCCATCCCAGAGTGTTGAGCAAGAGACAACCAGATGTTGAGCAAAATATGCACATCACATGAGTCAATAGGAGTGACACACAATGCCTATTTCAAGTATATTTCAGGAATTTTGTTTGGCCTGTGTCACGGTAAACAACTTTGTGAAACACCGTGATGCTGTTCGATGATACTTTCACTGCGACTGAGATCTTCTGATATCACAGCAGATGATACAAAATCAATCGTCCTATTTCCATTCAAGCGTTATGTATTGTATTCTCTATAATTATTGTCAGGTTGATATAGGCGCATGCGGCCATTTTGATTCACATGCACCAAAGGACTGTTTACTCTATGCCAAAGACTCTGAAGTGTAACAACCATACCATTTATGTTGGTTTGCTTTTCTAAGAGCTAAATAAAGACCTCTTCAGATCTTTCATCGAGTCCTAGTCTAGACAAAGGCTTATATAGTAAATATTGTATCGCTTGCGGGAAGCACACACACACACACACACGCAGAAAAACACACACACACACACACATAAACTTCAACATGAACACATAACATACAGTGTAGCTTAAATGTGACATTAATTGGAGTCAAAACTTTGAGAATATAAATATTTAGGGGGCCTATGTCATTATACTGCCATTTTCAATGTTTTGTTTGGGAATATTTGGCTAATTGGTTGCAGACGGGACAGCTGGCCGGCTTCAGACTAAACAGGCCATGCCTTTAAAACATCTCTGTCCCCCTACTTACTACTCTAACCCCATCTAGGGGTCAGGGGACAAACATCACATTACAAACCCCCACACACAGATGGCAAACAGTGTATTGACTCCATTTTGGATGCAGATCATTAAGCAGCAAACGTGATAAAGGCACAAATGAGTAGAAACTCCCACACCCTTGACTGCCACTGTCCAGTATTAAGTACCGTCTAGCACGTTTACACCTGTACGTGTGTGTTAAAACATGCTCCTCTCTCCACAGACCTCCACAGTCACAGGAACAAGCCTTGTTGTCCGCCTGCACGACCACCAACGAGGCGATTGCTTCATAAAACAGCCAGCTCTCCTCTCGATCCAGGAGGAGCTAGTCCCCGGGGAAGACAATCCAGACGTCAAGCAGTCAAGAAACAGTCGTCCGGCTAGAGCGAGAACCGAGAAGCCATGTTGATCGTCCTAGCCCTGATCATCGTGTTCCATCTGGCCTCAGCTGCGCTGCTGTTTGCCGCCACCATATACAACGTGAGTGCGACTCAAGAGACCCTGGATGAGACGGAGAGGATCCTGGGAAATGGAGTGTCTTGTGTGCGTCATTGGCTCCTATTCGGGAGTTGATGCGAGTTTCAGTATGCTGCCCCCTGAAGGTTCGACCTGAATGCCGTAGCTCATCGGGCCATGGAAACATGTTTCAAACTTAATGAATTGGTTTGTTTGAGTCAAGTTTCACGATACGTTAATGAAGAAGGAACATGTGTTTTACCTGCCAGAACCCAGCCGCTAAACAGCTACAAACATAGCAATAGTTACAATTTCACTAGATAGCTAAGACTGACCGATTTGTCTCTTTCTCTATATGTGTGTGTGTGTGTGTCTCTTTCTCTATATGTGTGTGTGTGTGTCTCTTTCTCTCTGTGTGTGTGTGTGTGTCTCTTTCTCTATGTGTGTGTGTGTGTGTGTGTGTGTGCTTCTCCAGTCATGGTGGGTGGTCTCTACCTCCACTGAAAACGTGTACTACTCAGACCTGTGGTTCACCTGCAATGAGACGTGCTACTCCGTGGCCAAGAGCCACACTGCAGACGCAGGTAACCATCTGATGGGGGGGGGGTGCGCGCGCGCGCGCGCGCGTGCGCGCGTGCGTGCGTGCGTGCGTGCGTGCGTGTGTGTGTAGCACCGCCCCTTTAACGCTGTAGCCCCGCCCCTCACGGCCCATGCTCTGCCCCCCCCAGCCTACCTGCAGACGGTGCAGGCCACCATGATCCTGTCCACCATCCTGTGCTGCATGGCCTTCTTCGTCTTCATCCTGCAGCTCTTCAGGCTGAGGCAGGGCGAGCGCTTCGTCTTCACCGCCATCATTCAGCTGCTGGCCTGTAAGTCGACGCCCACCGCGCGGCTCAAACACCCTGCATTGGGCGCTGTGTTTGAGTTAAACATGACCGCTGTGTATAGTGTTAGACAACAGCCAATAGTATCTTTAAGTATATTTCTATTTTGTATACTGTACTACAATAGGTTGAAGTCAACAGTACCAAATGTTTCATGAAAATGTATTCTGCATTTACGGGATGCAATTGTCACGACCCCACTGGTGTCTAGGGGAAACCGGCTCTCTGTCTAGGCAGGAGTCGAGACACATACGTGGTATAACCACAGCTGGTAGGCAACTAGCTTCCGGGGACGACGCTGAAGTTGGCATCCGATTCGCAGCATCCGATTCGGCTTGAAAACCACTTAGAATCTTCAAATCGGTCCCGATTGAAAACCACTACACCTAGACTCTTCAAATCTGGACTACATTATCACAGTGAGGCTATACATTATGTAAAATATAGTTTCAGATTTTTGAAACCTTTACCCTATTTGTGAAAATGCAATGCGGTCTGGACCCCTAAATGAGCCTGTATTGCATTTTCACAAATAGGGTAAAGGTTTCACAAATCTGAAACTATGTTTTACATAATGTATAGCCTCACTGTGATAATTTAGTCCAGATTTGAAGAGTCTAGGTGTAGTGGTTTTCAATCAGGACCGGTTCTAATGCAGTCTGGACCCCTAAAAAGCATTACAATGAGCCTGTATTGCATTTTCACAAATAGAAAAAAGGTTTCACAAATCTGTAACTATGTTTTATATAATGTATAGCCTCACTGTGAAAATTTAGTCCAGATTTGAAGAGTCTAGGTGTAGTGGTTTTCAATCAGGACCGATTTAAAGTGGACCAGCTGCCGAATCGGATGCTGCAAATCGGATGCCAACTTCAGCGTCGTCTTCCGGGGCACGTGTGTAGGGACTCACCTGGGTTCCTGGTGAGCGCTGGTCCTTCTCTCTCTTGCTATGGAGATAGCCCAAGCGTTGGGGTGAACGGTAGCTGTCTCGTTCAGTTATGGTTTACATGTTTAGACAAACACTTGACAAACAAAGACGGTGAAGGGGCGGTCACGTTCCCCCGTGGGACTCCTTAGCTCTGGTGTGTCCTGGCCTCTGGGTGAATGGCTTTACAAAGTCTTATCCTGCCGGGGCTGTAACCACTGGCCACCATGCTGTGTATATCCACCCTCTTGGATCCCCCAGGTGACCCCAATCAACCAATCAAGGGAGCCACTCCCACCGTTACCATGACCACCAGTTACCAACCAGCTTAACCTTACCCAACAGTAGGATCGGGACACAATTATGCTTGCTACTTTGGTTACTTTCTGTAAAGATATGATAAGATGGCATTTTATTAATCCCAGATGGGAAAAGTAGGCGCCACAGGAGAAGGTATTGGACAGAGGCTGAAGCGGCCCTCGTTGTTCAGATATAAGCAAAAGATCTCAGCATCACATCCGATGAAGGCACGGACAGAACAGAGCAGACATCCCCCCAGAGAACGGGAACCACTTCTGTACAAACAAGATCGTAACGCGCTTTGGATCAAAGCGCTTTATAAAGGCTATCCATTGATGTGACCCCTACTCATCCTCCTCCTCCTCTCCTCTCCTCCTCCTCCTGCTCCTCTTCCCCTCCTCCTCCTCCTCCTCCTCTCCTCTCTCCTCCTCCTCCTCCTCCTCCTCCTCCTCCTCCTCCTCCTCCCCTCCTCCTCCTCCTCCTCCTCCTCCTTCTCTCCTCCTCCTCCTCCTCTCCCCCTCCTCCTCCTCCTCCTTCTCTCCTCCTCCTCCTCCTCCTCTCCTCCTCCTCACCCTCCTCCTCCTCCTCCCCCTCCCCCTCCTCCTCCTCCTCCTCCACTTCATCCTCCTCCTCCTCCTCCACTTCCTCCTCCTCCTCTCCCCCTCCTCCTCCTCCTCTTCCTCCTCCTCCTCCTCCTCCTCCTCCTCCTCCTCCTCGTCCTCCTCCTCCCCTCCTCCTCCTCCTTCTCTCCTCCTCCTCCTCCTCTCCCCCTCCTCCTCCTCCTCCTCCTCCTTCTCTCCTCCTCCTCCTTCTCTCCTCGTCCTCGTCCTCGTCCTCCTCCTCCTCCTCCTCCTCCTCCTCCTCCTCCTCCCCCTCCTCCCCCTCCTCCTCCCCCTCCTCCTCCTCCTCCTCTGTGCGGCAGCTGTCTGCGTGATGGTGGCGGCCTCTGTGTACACGGCGCAGAAGGACAGCTTCCACGAGCCGAAGCTGCGGGCAGGCACCTACAGCTCCTCCTTCTACCTGGCCTGGGCCAGCTTCCCCATGACCCTGCTGAGCGGCATCATGTACCTGGTCCTCCGCAAGCGCAAATAAAGACCGGCCCTGCCCCGACAGAGCGCCAGAGAGCTGTACCACCATCGCTGAAGGTCAGAGGGGAGCTCAGGCTGCTGCTTTTGGACCACGCCAACTCTCAAAGGGGGGGTGTGCAGCCGGTCTCTGGTGTCGTCTGAGGTTGTCATGCAGGAAGGGGTCTTAGTAGGGTTAATCCAGTGTCGGCTTGTTGGTGAAACAATGGCTTTGGCTGGCATGCTCTACTCTATCTAAATAGAAGGTATGGTATGGTAGGCTCCCTCTAGCTTTTATATATATATATATATATACATACATATATATATATATAGATATTTAACTCAATGGGCAAAAGTTAGGCTGCTGTTGTGTGTCAAGTTACTCATCAGGATGTTCTGCATCGTGCATCAAACACACAAACACTTACGCACATGCAGACACAGAGTGCAGATATAGAGAAACACTACGTCCACATGCATTGAACTCCCCTCAATTCCACTCACCATGCATCTCACTGCAATATAGCATCACTATAGCGTGCACTGCTACAACACTGAGGTCACACTTATCGCATTCCCATTACTAAACCAAACCAATCAAAGCCTATGAATTATTTTGGAATATTTTGAGATGCAGACGTCTCACACAAACAGGCAAGGACTTATTAACGTGCTAAAGCTAGTGTTCAAGGAAATCGATCTGTACATATTTGCTTTGTGTGTATAATAGAAGTTAGTACTACAACTGCTTTGCATAATATGAATAGGAAGAATGTATGGAGTTAGAATCATGCCAAAACCCCACACACACGCAAAACGTGTTTTGCTCACGCATAATGATTCATCGGAATGCATTCCGATCCACGCGCAGCTTTCGTGTTCCGTACTTGTAGAATTGTTTTGTGTACTTGAAGGATTTTTTTTTGTACTTTGTGTAAAACATTCTGCATTTGTTTCTGAAGCAAAATGCATTAGTTTGTGAATGATGTTTTGAATTTGCAAACCACACTGAGCGTGTGTGTGAATCATTGTGCGTGAGTAAAACACGTTTTGTGTGCGTGTGAATCGTTATGCGTGAGCAAAACACGTTTTGCGTGTGTGCAGGGTTTTGGCATGATTCTAACTCCATAAGAATGTGTATGCACACCTGTGTACATACACACAATAGAGGTATAATAGAGGTTTGGTATGAAGACCGATGTAGGATTATCTTATTATATTTCTATATTTTTGTTATGTAACTGACTCTTGTGTTCTAATGATGGGAAGGGATGGGACTTTTTACGTTTTCTTTTTGAGGTGTGCATAGGAAAAAAACACACTGCACACTTTTATATTATGAAAAGATATGAAAATGGGATAGCTATTTATTTGTTTCAAACCACTAGAGCATAAAAGCAATTAAATATTCAGATTGTCGGTTTGAAGTCCAGCGAAACATGTTAGATCAAATGTTTTTTCCATTTTCTTTTGCTTTGCTATTTTCTTACCCGTCATTCTCCAATGCTAAAGTGAAGCTCCAAAACACCACCTTCTACCTGTGGCTTCCCTGGACAGACCAAGGGCATTCATTAGAGCCTAGCCTGATGTAGGCATAGGCCCATCAATGGCAGGTAATATTCAGCCTGGTATTAACTTGAGATCTAGACTGGATCACCCTGTTCTTCCCATTAATCATCAAAATGCTTTATGAGGAATCCTAATGTATTAAGATAATTTTTCACAATATTTTTAGGATTTTTTTTGGATTAACAAATTAGGCCAATTTAACATCAGTACTGGAATGATGTAAGCAACATACTGGAGCGCCTAGGTGTTGTGCTTGTGTGTGTGTTTCAGCATTTTGGCCCAAGATTATAATATACAGATGTACGGATAGATAGATAGATAGATAGATAGATAGATAGATAGATAGATAGATAGATAGATAGATAGATAGATAGATAGATAGATAGATAGATAGATAGATAGATAGATAGATAGATAGATAGATAGATAGATAGATAGATAGATAGATAGATAGATAGATAGATAGATAGATAGATACAACTTTATTAATCCCCCGGAGGGGAAATTCCTTTGTTACAGCAAAGCAGCAGCATTAACATCAAAGTGATTCTATTTAACCTTTTTTTTCACTATTAATGAAATATGTTTTGCTTATGGTGAAAGAATTGGAGCAGGTGGGACTCATAGAATACAAGGGGAACATATTTTCCATCTGTAGTGTTGAAAATGTCTTAGGTCAATTTATTTAGTGATTTGATTTGATTTTGTTTTGTGTTTAGCGCTGTGCCTTTTAAATATTTGTCTTGGTCATTGAAGTATTAATTACAACACGTTCGGTTTGCTTCAACCAAGAAACTTGTTTCCATGTTTTACCGTGAATACAATCTGTGACTGTACAATGCAAAACTCGACCAGAGAGAAACACTGTTCTGTGAGTTTGGTGGTTTGTATGCGTGTGTTTGGCCTACATATCATATTTGTACCTGTATGTTTTCAATTCTTTCAATAGTTCTTCTGAGGGGGATCAAACATTGGACATTTACTTAAGACGTCGCACACGTGTACACGTCCTTCTTGTAATGTTTTCATTGAACTAAAGTATTGTTTGGCTGTCTAAAATCAATATATGTATTTTAAATTGAAAGCATATCTTCAAAGGCTAAAACAGTGGAATGGTTTTGATAAGAGGACAAGAATGTCCGTGCTATAGCCTGCAACATTAAACATATCTGTTGTGTAAATGTTTTCAGTTTTCCCTAATTAAGTAGGGGCCTACTAAACGAGCTACACACAACTCTTGTTGAGCTCAATACATTTATTTTGCAAAACAAACTGGATATATAACCCTGTGTGATCATTTGATTATTTCACTATATTGAATAAAATTGATATCACTGGATTGACAACACTGATGGTCCCTCTGCTATAATAACGCTAGCTGCTGTTGTTGAGCTTGGAGCTAAATCTAGATTGTTCATCGGACGCCGGTAGGGGGAGGCACAACGGTTATTTTTGTGACAAACATTTTGTTATTTTTTAATAGGCCTGACTTATTTTCGTCTTCGAGACTAGATCGAAAGTTTCTCCTTTATTGTATAACATTTGTCCGTGCATTGAATACAATTGCCTCTACACATCTATTTCCTTAATATATGTCTCGTTTTAATGTGAGCAAAATTTGAACACGCTCAGGATACAAAATGATGTCCAAACGATGACTTGAAACATGTCGACCAAAGAAAATGACAATTCAGATGGTTTAGTTCAGGTGGGCAATAAATGATCTGTCCAAAGCGGACTCCGATAATAATCTCGTCGTTTTCCCAATGTCCATCTAGTGGCCGCTTCTCTATTTTACACAACTGTGCTATCCGTGGTGCTGAAACACTGCTCCAACGCGAACGTCTCTTCAAGAATACTTATCAAACCGTTCCTACAGTGTTGACAAACCCAATAAAGAATGGTTTATTAATGATTCAATTGTTTGTGATAGTGTCTATTGAGCTACACATTTAGACTGATGCACTATTTTTAATTGGTGAACTTGTGTCACCTGAATACATGACATCGACTAGTTCACAGTCCAACACCTGCAATAATAGGTAGCCAATGTAATAGGTAGCCAAAAACAAAACAATCCATTCTACTCACTGTTGAACAGAACAGTGTATTTATGTTGATCAATGTATTTAAATTATGAATATTTATCTCCCCATAGGTTTAAAGTCGTTTGCATAATTGTTCACAATTATTTAATTCATACATAAATCTCAATGTAGCTCATTGAATGTACTTTGATTTAAAAAAAAAAAAAAATAGATAATATAAAGCAAAGGCCTTCACTAAAGTTCAATCTTCATATATTTTATTCCATGAATAAATAACAACAATAAATAAAATAATAAATAAATAAGACATTTCAAATACCTAATACTTAGTACAAATAGCATATATACTGTGTATATCACTCCATCCAGCTCCTGGTTCGCCCTGTGTGAAGTGGGTTCATCTAAAAAGGTCGTGGCTCCCCAAACAAACTATATTAAGGTCACAACGAGGGCTGCTGCTGCTGCTGTCCTTCAACCCATCCCCCCCGACAGCATCACATCACCACGTCACATCAGGACACCACCCCCTATGGGACACAGCCACACACACACACGCGCACACACACACACACGTGCATGTGTGCACATGCACACGCACAAAGACACACGCAGGCACACACACAAATGTTTGCAGACACGCCAAAACACACAAACACACAGATACACGCACACGTATAGGAATAAATCCCTTCCCTCCAATAGGATATAGGCATTCTAGTGGAAGGAAGAAAATCTCAGTTGAACAACAAAATGAGCTCCATAAAGGATCTAGGTAAGAGGTGAGGAGGGAGGGACTAACGCACACAACACCTACACACGTATTCATCAATGGAAATAGTTAACACGTCTTGGTTGGCTACTTTGGTAGTTGTTTGTATTTTTTCTATCTCCGTCCTTGCTAAAGTCTAGACACCCATGGGAGAGATGAGCGGGTTGGGAGGGGGGGCCAACGGAGGGCGTGGTTAACCTCGAGACTCCAACGATCTGTTTAGGAAAGGAACAAACGGCAGAAGTGCCCTGGGTTGAAACATCTGTGGTGTTTCCTTCATGTACCGGCATGTTTGATCTGATGCAACGTGCTATGGCTGTTTGCATACAGACACACAAGATAAAACATTTTAAACATTTCAAATATATATTCCAGTACATAACAGTCAACTGAATACATAAAAAAAAAAACATGCAGACGATTGCAGACGCAATTAAAACCAAAAACACTGATTAAATAAAGAAAATTCATCAATAGAAAAATAATAAATACATACAAACCTATAAAAGTGCTCACGTTTGGAAAATATGTGTTTCTTTTAATAGATTTCAAAAGAAAAAACGGATGAGAAATGACTTAACCTAAATATAGAGCCATACATGCTATGCACACGCACGCACGCACACGCACACACACACAAAAAAACGGATGAGAAATGACTTAACCTTAATATAGAGCCATACATGCTATGCACACGCACGCACGCACACACACACACACACACACACACACACACAGACGCACACGCACAAGCACACGCCTTCCGAAGGGCGGCGCGAACGAAACAGAATCAGGAGCCTCACGAGTAGCTGGTGTGCTGCTGGCGTCGGCGGGCGCTGCGCATCTTCTCGAAGCGCGCCTCCATCTCCTCCAGCACCTTGGGCGTGTAGCGCACCACCAGCTTCACCGAGCCCTGGGCCGCCTTCAGCAGCTCCACCGCCTTCTCGTGGTGCTCGCCCTCCACGCTCTGAGGACGACCGGCGCACACGGGAGACAGTGACCTCCGGCCCCGCACAGCGACGCAGACGGAGACGCCGAGACGGGCCGACCGCCCGCGCCCCTGGGTTAGCTCCAGAGATGTTACGATACCTTATTGTCCTTCCCGACGCCGGTTCCGATAACTGAACTTAAGTTCCGGCCGATACAGAGCGTCATTTTTTATTTTAACAGCCGTTTGCTACTAACCCCGTATGGCTATACCGATACAGCGTTTAGTATTGTGACTACTAATAGCACTTGTTTGGATAGAAGTGCTCTCTCGCAAAGACAGGAATTGGCAGTTGGTTCACTTACTATCGACAAAATGTAGTAATTGTAAGTCGCTTTGGATAAAACCCTCTGCTTAATAACAAAAATGTAATGTAGATAAATGTACAGAGTATGAATTCTACAGAGCTTCCTATTCTCATCTAGTTTGTCTGTAAAATAAAAAAACAAGATTGTACTCTTGTTTGCGCCACTTTAATGCACGCCATTAGCTTTCACTTATTTACAGGCATTTCACAAAAACAAATCCAACATGTTTCTAACTCTCATCCCATCGTCCAAAATAGATCGAATTTAACCGAGAGTATTGTCCTGAGTAAAAGGAAAGAGGACGCGTGTTTTACCACTCCGTTGACCGAGAGCAGCTGGTCGCCCCTCTTCAGCCCCCCCTGGCGATCGGCCACCCCCCCCGGGATGACCCTGGAGATGTAGATGGGGGAGTTCTGCTCCTTGCCCCCCATGATGTTGAAGCCCAGGCCCTCCTCTGTCTTGGGGAGCTCCACCACCCTGGGGTGGGCGTGACCCTCGCTGGCTGCGAAGGCCGCGACTGTGGCCTGAGGGGGGGGGGGGGCGATAAGAAAATACCCTGTGATGACATCGACAGTGACTTTCAGTGTTGCCAGATTGGGCCAGATTTTCAAGTTTGCAGAGTAGCATCTGCTTGCAGCCTGACCCAGTCAAACAAATAAATGAAATAAAAAGATTGTTTTAAGCCTTTAGTCTGTTATAAATACCTTTGCAGTAGCCTGTGCCCGCACCTCGGGCCCCCCTGCTATGTCTAGGGTGTCATAGAGCTGCTCGTAGACCTGCAGTAGAAGAGGATACATATCAAGACTTTATTGGTCAGTCGATGCGTCAAAAGGACTTTGAGGCATTAGGTCTGGAGGAGGGAAGGAGAGTGGTTAGACACTTGGAATTGGTCTGTGAGTTCACTTGAGGCATGCAAACATGGACAAGCAGGTTAGAAAGGCCGGTCTCGTGTGTTTGAGTTTTGAATCAAATGAGTTACACAACGCTCATCGAAGTGGCATGCTTTAAAATGAATGAATACGTAGTGGGTGTATTTTTGTGGTTACACTATTTATGAACAGATTTGACTCTTGACCAAGCACTGAATCTCATTCCCTAAATCTCAAGCCTTAAATAATAATAATAATAATAAATGTTCAGGTTTGTCCGATGATAATAAATAAGCAAAGAAACTCAGAATATAACGCTATTATACTACTAATTAACGTCCTTTTAGTGGGCAGACTCCCTCTTACCTCAAAATAAAAATACGATAAACCAGGTTTATAGGATGTATATGACTACAGACATCAAAGATTAGGTTAGTGATCAGGTTAGTCCACACGTTGATGGGTGCAGGTGGTAATACTACTTGGTTAACAACTGCGATGCAGACACAGATATGTCAACGACAGTGCATCAGGGGTGGTGGGGGAGTTGTGGCCTGTTCAAGAGCAGGGGTTAGGTCCAGTGTGTGGGCTTCCGGATTAAGATTTAGAGACGATTGACAATTTATATGCATGACAGTGAAAACGCCATTTTAAATGACCCAAGGAAAAGGCTCTTATCCATTTCCTTGGTATCTGCAAATGCAATCATGTGTTCAGGAAGAAGGGCAGGAGGCCGTCATAGGTGCAGCACCAGTGAAGACGGTGGTATGAACTAGTACCTGGTGACGTACCTACGCATAGAGAGGCTCAGAGAAGAGTAGCTCCACTGTAAGAGGTTGAAACATTATACTGCATTAATGCCTATTATTTTTTTATTACATCTGTAGTACATTTAGAAACATTTTTTCGATACAGGATATTTTGTGTAATTTCCAAAAACTCCGGACAAAGTCCTCAGATGGTATGACGCATTTTCTGTCAACTGTTGGAAAAGGGCAGTTTGTTTGGTTTCATTTGGTTTCATAAAACCTTAGTGAATGGTGGTAACTCTTAATGGTTCATATTCTTTACTCGTTTAAATGGTATATACATAGATATAGTAACAATTCAATGTATTGAATATTCTCCATACTCTGGCAAAACCAGATTTCGCATACCACTCTTTACGGAAACCATTGGCTAAATAAACACCCTGTTGTGAAGTTCGAACCCGATTTTCACGCAATATTTATATCACCAATGTCATGAGCAATTCCTCCTGCACCATCCAACCTTCTAGGGGCCCTTGGGGTAGATTTGTTGGGATCCTCACCTCTCTGATGGCGGCACAGAACTTGCTCTGCAGGACTCTCTGCAGGGCCTGTAGCTTGGGAGGGGGTAGTTCCCCGCTGCGCTGCAGCCGGTCCAGGAGCTCGATCACCCGGCACACGTCTGACATGACGAGCAGAGAACACAGAAAGTTGATTTGGGAGGACAACGATCACTCAAAGAAACGGTCCCTCAAAAGTCCAGATTTGGATGTTTTCATTGTGACAAAATAAAAGTTCGATATAATGGAATCCATCGAGAGTTAGAGATGGTGTGCCAACCTAAAGACAACAATTCTGGATTTATTATGAAACGTTTTGAACACATGCCGGACATACGAACAGTGAAAGGTGCAAAACAAAGTCCCACTTCCGTTCCTAAACCTGAGGCATAGAATCGATTCAGGAATTATATAAAACGATTTATTTGACTGGCATGCGATAAACAGAGTTTAACCTAGATTCAATCGGACAGGCTTCCTGTCGTAATGTTAAACTTGCTCACGTTAAGATCTAACGTTACGTCGCACAGGTTCGGATATATAACACAATCTTGTTTCCATGAATGAAAACGACTAGGGAATGTGATTTCATAGCTCAAAGCATATTCAAGTGAGGAACAGTGCAGCGTACAAGAGATGAATGTATAACAAAGCCAGGAGATCGCTGTCAGAAGCTAACTAGTATAGCATGTCAAAGGATCGGAAGGGATTTGAACCGGGCATCCAGAGACGTGGAGCTCACTGTTCATAGCATACACACACACCAGCAGCAAGCTGTGTCGTCTGTTAATACTAATGCAAGGCCAAAACATTGGTTAATAGTAAGAAATGTAAATAGTCAGCGCTGCCTATGCAAGGCTAACCACAGAAGACGTCGCCCTGCACTGCTGCGTAATGTCGCGTTGCTCCAAGACGCACAGATCGGAGCCTTGCTGTAATATTAACATTCTCACGATACAATCATATATACAGTTACCTCTTTCTAAGCAAAGCGGCTCTGACATCGTAGCCATGTCAGTTTCCTTCCCAGAGTGATAATAGGATGACATCATGTTGAGCTCCTCTGTTCGGGCGCTGCGGTGAAGCAGGAGGCGGGTGGACGATCCAAGACCACTAGATGCGATTAGTAAATCCGGGGTAGGACTTAAACACAGTGGCTACGGTGAAACGGTGAAAGCCAGTATGAAACCTCTCAAGAAATCCAATGGGCATAAGTCCAGGTTACAGTGCGTTTGAGGTCTTTCCTGTAGCAGATCATACACGAAAGGTGGTCTGGAATAGCCCAGGCAATGTTTACGCAACCGATTGGTAAAGCGTGATTTTAATTAGCCCGACAACTCACATTGTACGTGCCAGTCTTATGCTTCAGGCTTAACAAAATGATGCAACACAAAACCAAAGAGTCGAGAAACATTAGATAAAAAACGTTTATTTTCGAATAAAGAAAATTAACACAATTCCTTTGAGGAGGACGAATTCCTCGATTTAGTCTTATAAAAAGAAACAGTGAAACTCACTCATGACCATGCAGTTCTACATTTGGTGAGGTTATGTACAATTATGAAGCATTGGGGTCAAATCGATTAAATTAATCCAATGGGAAATCTCCAGCATCAGATACAGATTAAATTAAGGCAATACCATACAAGGATGGAACATGATGGCATCGTCGTTCCATAATTAATATACCATTTTGTCAATTTGTCAATGGGCCTTTATCTTAGTTTACCTAACCCCTTTTCTTAAGAGAAACAAAGGAAAAACGCACTTAGAAAATTTGGTTACAAATATTTTTTGGACACCGTCTCAACATTGCTGCTATTTGGTCGATGTGCCACTGCTTTGGGGTTCAAATCCCAATCTATAGAGGAACCAAATGACGAACACAGGCCTGAAGAAGGGCATAAAGTACTTACGAATTACACTTCCCACTGGCTAGGCTGTGGGGGGGCTGTAGTTTAGTACAGTAGCAATCACACACAACTGAGAATTGCATATGACGGTAATCAAAGAGCACGGTGCCCATCTCAGTACTCCTCCCCCTGGGGCTCCATCTTGTAGCCGTTCTCATTGGCGCCGTAGCCTTCGCCCGACTGCATCGACTCGCGGTCCATCCCGTCCTGACTGTACTCCTCCGTGGGCGCCGGGGCCTCGCCCTCCTCCGCCCCGTTGCCCACCTCCTCCTGGGGGCCCATCTCATCCCGGGACAGCATGGAGGAGTGCCTGTCCTCGCGGCGCTCGGGCCCGCCCCTCTCCCTGTCGCCGCGGTCCCTCTTGTGCTCCCTGTCCCGGTCGCGGTCGCCGCGGCGCCTCTCGCGGTCCCGGTCCCGGTCGCCCTTGTCCCGGTGGCTGCGCCTGCGGTCCCTCTCGCGGTCGCCCCTGTCCCGCTCCCTGCTGCGCTCGTCGGGCCCCTCCCCGCCCTCCTCGCCCTCCTCCGGCGCCCTCTCGGCGCCCTCCTCGGCCGCACCCTCCGCTACGCCCGCGCCCGCCTCCTCGCCGTCCGCCCCCTTGCCCCGGTCCCCGCCCCTTTCCCGCTTGCGGTCGCGACTGCGGCTACGCCTCTTCCTCTCCCTGTCCCGGCTCCTCTCCCGGCTGTTGCTCTCCCCGCCTCCCCCGCCCCCGCCGGCCCCGCCCGCCGCCCTCTCCCTCTCCCGCTCCCGGTCTCTGCGCCGGTTCCCGCCCCCGCCGACCTCCTCCCCGGGCCCCGCCGCCCCGGGCGTCGCCATCCCCGGGGCTCTGTCCCGGGAGCGCGAGCGCCGGCGCCTCTCCCTGGAGCGGGAGCGGCGGCGCTCGCCGCGTTCCTTGTCCCGCTCGCCGCCCCCTCCTCGCTCGCCGCCGCCGCCGCCGCGCTCTCCTCCGGCGCCGCCGGGGCCGCCACCGCCGCCGCCGCGCTCGGCCCGCTCCCCCCCTCGCTCACCACGCTCCCGGCTCCGCTCCGGCCGCTCGCTGCGGTCCCGCTCTCCTCGCTCGGGGCGTTCCCTGGGGGAGGAAGAGGAGCGTCAGGAAGGGCACAGAACCAACTCATTCAATACGTAGGGGCGCGTCTGTCCTCAGACGAGCGTGGGGCGGTCACTCACCCTCCTCCGATGGGGCGCGCCTCGTCGTAGCGCGACGCGTCGTCTCGGCCAGAGTGTTTGATGTTGACGTCGGCGCCGCCCCGCCGGGTGCCGCCCAGACCGCCACCTGGAAACGGGCCACACAGTTCACCCGTCAACGCTCGGTACGGTGAGGTGCTCCATCTGTTCTCAAATCGAGTTCTGGCCAATCTACGACAGTATGGGAACTCTCCAGCGTTCCGGAGAGGTGATCCTCACATCCTCCCCACCGGGTTTAATCCATTTACAATTTAGCAGAAAAAAAAAACTCAATAGAAACTATTGGGCCTAAAAAAAAATAATGTTTGGTTCCTGTTGGTTGTCAGTTGAGGTCATGGGCAGGTAGGGAATTTATTTATTTATTTATTTTTCAGCGGCAGCGAATGATAGGTAGGTCGTTTTCATTTAAAAACGAGAAAATTCGCTCAGCCTTGTACAGAATGAAGAGGTGCTGTACCAAAACGTGATTATAGTATAAAAAAAAAAATATATATATATTTTCTTTATTTTTTAAAGCTCATAAAATAATTTGGGTCGCACATAAATTGACATGGTCGGTCAGAAACCGGAACCAAACAAAAACATTTTTTAGCCCTTGCTAGATTTCCAATCCTACGGTGCAGCACAACACTGGTTCAGTCTCCAGAGCGACTGTGGCTCCGTGAGGGTGACCAGTAACACGCGTCGTGGTGGGGGAGGCAGCGACTCACCCAGCCTGCGCGGCTGCCAGCCCTTCACCGTGCGCCCGCGCTCCACGTCCACCAGCACCCGGCGCCCGTCGATCTTCTTCCCGTCGGCGTGCTTGTAGGCAGCTGAAGGAAGGGGGGGGGGGGGGGGGGGGATAGAGGACGAAGGGGGGAGAGCAGGAGTGAGTCGGGAGGGGGACACTGGTGCGAGCATGGGTTAAGGAGAGGAGGAGTGCAGGTTATACTGACCAGGAGCGGGACTGGCCCAGAAGGCTGCTCTCTGGGGTTAAAGCCGAGGGAGGAGGGAGCAGACCTGCGTCCGCCACACCACCGCAGTGTCCACAACACGGTTCTAACCGGCGTTCGGTCAAGGCCGCGCCCCTACACTAAGGCGTTTTGCCTTTGGAGGTTATAGCCTGCTCACACCTGGCATTACAAACCACTCTTGTGGTAGAGGAGACGATCAGACTGGTAGGGAGACACTTTCTGACCAAACTCAAATTTATGGCTGGAAACTCATTTTATTGCAGGGTGTGAATGATCCTCTACTGAGAACACTGTTTAAGAAGCCTGTCCACAGACGGGCATGCCACCAACACTGGCAGGCCCGTCATGACAAATAATCTGATCCCTAACTTTCTTAAAGTTAAGATTTAAGTTTTACGGGAACTTTATGCAAAAAACTGAAATAAAAATACTACTGACACAATTGAGTCAAGCTTTTATTCCCAACTTTCTCCTATCACATGACCGCTTACCTAACGTCAGTCTCATGTACTAACCTGCGGGTGGATGATATACGAGGTCCCAGATGTGAAAGGTGTGTATTCGTGTCCGATACATTTTGAATGCACGCCACATCAGCAGTTGTTTAACTTGAGGTATTTTAATTCTATCTTTTAAGTTTCAAAATTGTCAATTTAAGCCACAAAAACCTTAGTTATTTTGATCTACAGCAATGCATTTCAGTATGAAAACATATCGTCACAAGCCACTTACCACCACCACCACCAGGCAGTTATCTACATTCTGCAGTTCTTTGTATTTTTGCAGATTAAGACAGATGCACACGGCACGCAAACCCCCAGCCCAAACGATACTCTTACCACTCTGCAAAACCATCCGCCCCGAAAGCAAATGAGAGCTTGAGCAACAGGTGTTGGAGGAAGTATGAAGTCAGCTGCCTTACCAAACCATTGATTAAAAAGTCAAAAAAAAAAAAAAAAAAAAAACTCAGCAAGTGATGCTGCAACCGTTCGCTCCTTACTCACAGCCATCCCAAAACACGCCACCGTATCTTACAGTCCTGGGATGAAGGCCTGATATCCAGACGGCTCCTACACTGGTCTGTTGGGTCGGACGGTCCCCTCGGCCAGGGCTTTTTGAGAGCCAAATATCCAAGTCGAGTAAGAAACCGAAACCATCTTCCTGACGGGCCTTACCAGAGCCCCATACCCACACTGAGGGCCTTACCGACCCCCTTGGAACGCACAGCTAGAGGGCCTTACCGGTACCCCCCCACCAAGTCACTCTGCACACACAGATACAGTCCAACAGCTGGCCAAATGACCTGGGGGCCTTACCACAACCCCTCCATTTACACTGAATTTAACTGGCAGCAGTCCAATCTATCCAAGAAAGGGTCTTACCAAAACCCTGTCAGCCACAGACGCCATGTTGGGGAGAAGCTACACAACCAAACTAGGAGGTGCCTTTTGGTTTGATGGGACATGACATATTGCTGTAACATGCTCAGGGACTAACTTTGCTTTGGATAGAGGGAACTTATTCTATAAAGTTTATGCTTCACTTCATGACTCATTAACTCGTCCATGATGTTTGATAAGCGCATATAAATAGGAGTGTGAAACTGCCTAGTCTAATCTGATGCAGATGGAGTGAGATCAAGGCTGTGCTGTTCTTCTGTCCTACGCCTGTATGTTGTGTTGGATGCAACACTATACGAGGAGACAATGTCGTATTTACCAAGAAGGTCCCCTCATTAGCCTATTCCATTAAAGCCAGCTCCCAATCAGATGCAGGTGACGTTTGGCAGTGCCTGAGGCCTCCACGTCCTGCATGAAATACTGCACTACAATCCTCATCCTATATTTTTTGTCCACATATTTCTTTAGCAGTGTTAGCCACAGTTGGATCAATACAAGTCCAGTCGATCCTAGGTGAGAAGCCCTACAGATACAGGCCTCTTACTGAGAGCCGTAGACGCTAAGGAAAGCATCCCTACACCCATCAAGAGGGCCCATGTCAGGACCTAGGGGCCGACAAATAGATAAGTTGGCATAGATGCATCTGTTCCCTGCTGCGAGGGCAAGAACTCGAAGTAAAACTATCTGACGACGCCAGTTTGGTTTTTGGCAGGCATTAACTTGAGGTGGCTTTAACACAAAAGGGCAAAATCATCGGGCACCCGTCCGTACAATAATGGCCCGGGGTGTGTTGAATGGTGAAAGCCTGTTGTAGGCATCGCCTGAAAACAAGGACCCGCTACCGACTGTTAAAGAAAAGGTGCCTTCACCATGGAACACACCTCCTTTATGCCAAGTAAGATGGAGGGTGGAAAGAAATCTTACCCATCATACAAACCCATTATACCAACCATATACTGAGCTGTGGTAGTAGGGTGTAGATGTATCATAACCATCATCATCTGCAAGCCAGCTCTGGCCAATAGCCATCACAGATTGGCGGCTGCAGTGAGAACAACACACAGTTAATACACTGCACGAGTCCCACATTCCCCTTCCAAGTCCACCCCCCAACTGAGATCATTAACCCAAAGGGTATGACAACACTGGTCCTGAAGAGCCTAGTGGCCCACAACTATTTAATATCCAACAGGATCTGTATTTCATTGATGAGAACTAGGGGTGCAACGGTACACTAAAGTCACGGTTTGGTACGTGCCTCGGTTTTTAAGTCACGGTACGGTTCAAAGATAAGGGGAAGATTTAAAAAAAAAAAAATGCTCGTTTGTCAACAACGGAGAATGGCCGTCGATCAGCAGCAATGAAAACACCAATAAACTTGGTTATGGCATTTGCATTTCTGAATTCCCAGACAGGGGTTGTTGAAATAGTGTTGTGAGCTGGGTTTGCACAGCTCGTTTTTTTTTTCCACAGCAACGGTGATAGTAACACCTGGGTTGAGCCTTTTCAAATGCGTGTGCTAGGGATGTGCATTTCTGGCGAAAATACTATTCGATATTCGCTGAGAAGTATTCGAGTAATATTCGAAAATCGGTCAATCAAGAACCCCCCACACACAATGACACAGGGAGAGGCTTTATGATTTGCATGAAATCAATCTCCTTATTTTAACAACTGCGCGATCAAAATTAAACTTCAAAAATGATTTCAACGTGGGCTTAGGCAGATAGGCCTTAGCAACCGAGAACGCTGGGGTTGATAAGTAACCGGACTACATGCGTCAGAAAGAAAAAAAAATAGTATACTTTGGCTAAACGGTCCGGGCGGAACTCAGACTTCAAGTTTTAAATTCCGCATCGCAGAACAAGCCTTTACCTTCGCCATATTAACGCTATGTACGCCACATTTACGAACCGCGGTACGCCTCTGTAACCACACCAAAGTGCCTGTACCGTGACGGTTCGGTACAAATACGTGTACCGTTACACCCCTAATGAGAACGGTTGGGGATGGCTGGCGCATTGTGTCAATTTACATACACTTTGGCCTACTGATGCCTCAGGAGACAAGACAGGGTAGCGATGTATTGATAGAAAAGAGAACTAAGCTCAACATGACCAGGGTTGAAACCACTGCTAAATATTATAAAAACACGAAATGGATAAGTTATAAAAACAAGACAACTTGTGCCAACGCCATTCTTCAAAACACAATTTTTATGCTTGCCGACCAGTTTGACCTTGGGCTTACCATTGGGATTCCCACCAGGAGACCTGCTCTCCCAGAGCCACCACACAAAGCATTTCAAAAGAACCCTTCGACAGGCAAGGACGTTCAGGTTTACAGAAACTCAGGTCGGAAACATTCCGGAGTCATTAAGCGCTGACTGAAATGACCACAAAAGGTGGGACTATTTCAGCGCATTGCCCCCTCCAAAATCACACGGCTATTAGTCAGCTCGAAAAAAAACACACCAGACAAGACACAAGCCCATCGAATTTGAACAACACTAAATGTACTTCAACTAATTGTATTAGTTGCTCTCAAAAACATCATGTTTACGTTGGATCTAATAGTTTACACTTGCAAAGGGCAAGCAAACCACAAATAATAGATCCTGCTTCAAAATGTGAAGCTGATGAAAAGACAAAGGGTATCTATAAGCAAAAATGCTGTGTGTGTGTATATAATCGGATTGAATGCTGTAGGTCCAAGTCTTGCTCATGTGTTGCGGTTTGAGAGTTAGTGTCGGCCGTGGGTACTCACAGTGCATGTCCCGCTCGTGTTCGTATTCAATGAAAGCATAACCTCTGGGCTTGCTCGTCCTCTTGTTATAGACTATGTAGATCTGAAGGAAAAAACACAAATGAACAAACCACAGATTACCCCACATGTCAAAGAGAATACAGAAGAATCACTGGCATGGTCAAGAATAACAAGGAAGCACTGAACAATAGTCGCATCTTACCCGTTTAATAGGCCCATAAACTTCGAATTCACGTCGTAGCTTAGACTCTGTGGTATCGTAGTTCTGGAAGGGGAACGTAAAGATTAAATATCTGTCGTGGATACTTTGCACAGACATTTTTAAGTGACCGGTACAAACACACTTACCACTCGTGCAACAAACAATGTCTTGAATGCATCCCCCTGCGCATTTGGATCATTGTGTGGATCCCCTAAAGAGATGGGTGAATAAGAACAAACGTTAGAAATGTTTAACTGAATGAAAGTGTCTCCAGCAAGATCATTAAACAGTCCCCATGCAAACTTACAAAGCTTGAGTTCGGTCTCCACAACGGTTTGTCTTCGTTCAATCTTCTCTCGTCTCTTCCTCTCCAGTCGCTCATCACGAGTTTCTGCTCTTGTTGGTGGAGGTGCATCTCTGGGATCCTATTCACAAATTAATAACATAACATTAACATCAGGGACAATATTCTATCCGAGGATAACTATCCAACCATAAACGTAGCCTTACCTCGAAGTGCCTTATAAACGGTGCTATGCCGCTGTAGGGTTGGTTGTGGTGTTTCTCATGGGGGAGCTTCTCAAGCTGGGCCAGAAAAGGAATGGGATCCCGCGGGGCAAAGAGTGCCAGCAGGTTCGGGGGTAAAAACTGCGTCATCTTTTACCTAGGGAACATCCGGACACAACATGTGCGACTTTAGATTATGGTACAACGTTATGTTTTACCGACTTTCAAGCTGACTAATTTTGGTACTCTCCAAACTGCAATGATCAATGTAAAACCGAGGGCCCAAACCAAAACCTTTATACTTCCCACTTCCTAACGTAAATCACTCACTGGACACACTCTGGCAGAACTAGATCATTCGCGTAAGGCTATGATAATGTTAACTAGAAGGTAAACATGTTTTGATTATGTATTTCGATTTCCTAAACACGATCTAGTTAAAAAAATATATGATTATGCATTTCCCAAAACAACGAATATATATAGCTTATGACATTAAGAGCTACATTGTGTCCTCGACGATCACTAGCTAGCCGGCTAACCCTACATTAGCGTAGCTGGCTAGCTCAAAGGGCCGCACATGACGGGAATAGCCAATTCTCACCTCAAACCATCCAGTTTCCTCCACCAGAATCGGGTATGGATCTTAATAAAGTAGTTCAGCTCCTCTTTTCTGCGTAAAGTTGTATCAATTCGAATGAATTTACGGGAGCCGCACAGGCATTTAATCCCAGTGGGGTAGCGTGGTAAATGTGTTCAATTCCGCTTGTTCTTCGATTAAAATGGCGCGGTGCCGTGAAGTCAATGTTCCTGACGTAAAAACATTCGGACATGGCCCCTCCCCTCCGGAAGGCAGATTACACTGCCGTCGTATTTAACACTTGTGGTTATTCATAAATCTTTTTTGTATTTATGACATGACATAATTATTCGAGTATTTCATATAAATTATGTGTCGTTTACAAAACAAACCACAAAATATAAACGCAACGAATCCTAAATAATAAATTATAATAAAGACACATTCAATGAATGTAATTAGAAAAAGTATTACAATGAAAAAGCAAGTATAAAACCAATAATGAAAAAACTGAAAAAGGAGGAAGCGTTTTTTAAAGCATAACTACAAGATAATATAAGAAAAACAATTGTCCATTCAATTTACATAAAGGAAATTTGGCTTAGGCAATCTGTGGTAACCCAGTAAATACGTTAAAAAAAAACAACAGACAGACAGTACCCAATATCTTATAGACAGATCTTGTACAGACAGTGAAGATGACCTATGATACATTAATTACATTAATTACATTAATTACAGCAGCAGCAGCAGCAACAGATGGAATACTGAGTGAAGGAGTAGGACGGGGTGCTACAGACCTGGGTGGATTATTTGATGATGGATCTTGCATAGGTTCTGGAGTAGTAATTGTTTGTCTCTAGTGATCTTGCTCCAATAGCAGGAGACGGTGTTAGGGACCTGTAAACAGACCCTGGTCGTGGTGTCTTCGCTGGCAAGCTCCTCAGTTTCTTGAGACAGAGCCGCTGCCAGGTATTCAAAGTTAGTGATCTGTTCCACTTCCTGCCACTTCATGACAACTGGCTCGAAGAAAGGCCCTATGCTGCCTGCTCCTGTCCTACCTCCAAGACACAGCTCCGTAGTCTGACTGACGTTGAGGTCAAGGAAGCTGTAAACTAGGTGGCTAGCTGGGCGACGTGTCACACACTCAAGGAACTTGGTTTAGGTGATAGTTAAGGTGTGTGCAGGGCAGGGTTATTATCGGTAAACTGGTCACTGAGGGATAAGTCCCCTTCAGGGGCATCCAAACAACCGCACAGCTCTTCTGCTGAGTCATTAGAGCGTACTTTGGCAAAAGATGGATGATGTTATGATACATTTTTTATACATTTTCATTAGACAGGTCCCATATGGCTCCATATCGAGCATGTGGGTTGACAGTATTCATTTGTTAAGGTTTAGGGTTTTGTTTAAAATGTGGTTAGTGCTTATATCCAGGGCTAGATTTGTTCGCCCAGGGACCCTTTTCAATGATGTTTACATCCCCTTGCTTATATGATCTTTCACAGAGTAGTCTATGCCATTGTATCACTGTAACGCCAAACAGACTGTCAGTTAGAGAAAACAGGAGTATTATCCCAGGTCTCCACCAACCAGTTTGTGAACGTTCCACTCTCATCTCAATGCGGTGCGGTGACAGGGTTCTTACCCTGATAGGAAGTATGTCCCTGGCCGAGGGACCGTGCATGCCCTCAGCCCAGGCAGAGCTACATTAGTACTCTTGAGTTCACCCCAGTCAATAAAAAATAGACACGGGTATTGTTTAATCATCATTTTAGCATTGGAGTTTTATCAACACGATTTTTGTCAAGTAACACATGGCTCATCTTTTAAAATCAAACATCCTTTTCCATCTATAATTTGTCATGCACAATGATGTTGTTGTCATGCTAGGTCATTGTTTGTAAGCTTGAGCCAAACATGCTGTATTTCATACCTTTGTATTCTTTTTTTATTAAAATGCACATTCGATACAGTAAAGTCAAAATCCCATGGATCGCTTCAATTATATCTACTTGACTCAAAATATCACATTTCAACTTAATGCAGCATTGTCATTGCCAGCATTATTGTATTTTTATCCTGTGTTTTTCAACTGCTGCTGGGCTGTTGCAACAAACTAATTTCACCTACGGGGGAATAATAAAGCTGTATCTAATCTAATTTCAAATGCCTGATAATTATATTCCTGATATCCACTTTTCCCTTGGAAATAATAGCCTGCCTTTGGCTCTTGTTGTGAATGATACAAACCCAAAATCACAGTTGGTAACAACACTCACCTATATATCCAAACAGAAAACAGTTCTACGTGTTGTAAGTCTATGGAGGCCAGAGGTGTACATTCCTTACCTATCCCAAGACCACAAGGTGGCAACAAAGAAATGACAAAGGATCAGGCTTATAGGAACACACCACACACTGTTCACTAGACACAAGTAGGGGGGAGGGAAACCAATGGACAATATTTTATATAATATATATAAAACGACAAATAATCGAACCATCCCATTGAAGCTCTTAGTAAATGCATGAGCATGGTTATCGTTAGCGCACCAAAAGGAGCAATCAAGCAAGGGAGACTAGCAAGCTGTCTATAAATGGTTGTGGCAGGCCTCCCATTGCTGGAATATAATGAGGCGGATGAGCTGATTGGTGGAGCCGGAGGAGCAGATTGGTAGAGGCGGGACAACGATGAGACTGGAGAATGGACTGGAACTTGCACAGGATGACAGAGGGACAACAAGACAGCAACATGCACACAATGGGGGTAACAGTGCCAAGTTCCACTTCCAGCCACTCAATCATTTCTCTGACCAATCAAAGCTCTCTCTGCCTCTGTGGCGTCTTCACCCAGCGGCGTGTGAGGGAGTAATACAGCAGGGCTTTCCCATCCAAGCATTGTTTCTTGGATTTTAGTCCGCAGCGTTGGTTGTTAACAACCAACGCTGCGGACTAAAATTCAAGAAAAATAAAATGCATACGATTAATCTAAGACGTTCACAGATCCAGCAAGTACCACTACAAGCGAACACTAGATGTGGGGAGATTACTTTTATGGCTGTGTTAAGCAGTATTTTCAGCAATGTGGATGGTGCTTTACCCACGAACATAGAATGCTTCATTTAGACTTGGTTCTTTCCTCGTGAGACCATCCCATTCCCTGGGGAGTGTGAGTTCATGAGGAACAAGAAGCACCACAGTCTGCTCAAAAGAAACAACGTCAGCGCCCAAGGAAAATGCAGCATTCCACAGAGCTCTCAAAACTATTTTTTTGTCAAAATAGACTGAAAAACTTTGTTAAAAGATCAACAGAAAACTGCACTGATGCTATCCTTAGATTCAAATTAATTTTTGCTTAACTTGCAACAGTGTTCGGCAGTATCGAAAAGATCAAGAGCATCACTCTCATTAACTGGATGTCTTTAAACAACATAAGTGCAGCACAATCTGTTGGTACAAGCCACCTAGGTGTCCGCCCCACTCCATCTAGGTAAGACATGTTGGGCTCCTCTAAACCAAGGCTGCAGGTTAGTTGTGTTACAATCCCGGTTTATTGCAAAGGTTCATCCAGGAGATCTCCCGAGTGTGTGTGCAGACGGCTGGTTTAACCTGGCCACTGATTATTGATTCAATGTGCAACGTGTATGCAGCATATTTTGAAATCCATTGCTCCCCAGCAAGAGACAGACTGATATTCATGACCAAACGCCAAACGAAAATATCTAGACGGTCTCACGAGAATAAACATGTGATGCACAATGGTATAACTGCACAAAGTGAGCTGATCCAGGCCGTTTAGATCGTGGTTAGAACAGGGCCAGGGTGACCATTGCAGCACATTGCAGAAGAAACAGCTAACAGTGAGCAGTCATCCTCCTCCATCTTTCGGACTAAGCAGCAGCCTGTCCAGCAGCGGCTCCAAATAAAAAGGTCAAAGTGAACGCATAACTGTTGAAGGGGACATATTATGAAAACAACACGTTTCCTGGGATTTGTTTATTTTTTTGGTTCTCTGGTGCTCCCACACGCATTCAAACTTTGAAAAATGTCCGTACATGATCTTATGAGTGAGATATGCATTTCTGAAAGTACCCCGCCTACAGTTACCAAACGAGCGAGTCAGTTTCGGCGCCCCCTCCTACGTAGGAAGGCGGCATAGTTTAAATATTACCTCCCACTTCCCCCCTCCCCTCCAATCAGAGCATAGCTATGATTTTGTGGACCAGCGGACGAGCAGCTCCGGCGGGGGGGAACTCGGCGGCAGGTGACCTCCGGGAGTACAATCCCTTTCTCTGCCGGACTGTCGCCGAGCTCCACCCGCCTGAGCTGAGGGACTGACTGCCGCCCAAGCTTCGGGGGCAGTCCGGCGGAGGAGACGTGGAGGAGAAAGGGATTGTCCTCCCGGAGCTGAGCTGCCGGACTGCCACCAAGCTACCCCCGCAAGACCTTTCAGCTCCCAGAGGACACCCGCCGGAGCATAAGGAAATGTTTCGGCGGCAGTTCAGCTCCTGGAGTACAATCCCTTTCTCCTCCATGTCGCGGTTCATGGACTTCAGAGGGTCAAGGCCAAAGTTCCTTTCCCCCAATTCTTCTCAACCATGGCCGAGATAACCCCCACTACGAGTCTACTTGTTGGGAATGTGCCAGAGACGTCAGACGCAGTATTTATGATACATAATATCATCCGAGGCGCACATAGCTTTTGGCCGTTATATTAGATATAATATCATATAAATACCCATATTTAATCTTATTATTATGCATCATATTATATAGATATAGAGCTCCAGAAATCCGCAAACGGCAACAATCCCTTCTCCATGCTGTGGTTCAGCTCATTGGTCAATGGGCAGCAGCTCATTTGCATTCAAGCTACAGACACCAGCAACAGCACATTCTGAAGGGACTGAAACAGAGGGGAATGAGGTAGGTGAGGTTTTCAAAAGAGCTTCAAAAACATGTTTTCTGGAACTCAAATACTATTTCTACTTGTTGTGAAAACGCAATTATATGTCTCCTTTAAAATAATTTTGGAAGCCAATGCACGGGCTTACATGGGCTGAAGCCAAGAGCCAAGGCCCAAGGCAATGTGATTTTTTGTTTGGGGCTTACAAAGATCAGAGGCCTATCATGAGCCAAGAAAAAAGAGGGCCACTAGTGGTAGCTGGGCCCAGTGGCCCCTTGACACCACAGCCACATTCGTCCAACCCCCCCCGCCCCCCCCCCCCCCCCACACACGCCCCTCGACAACGGCTAAATGTCGTAAAATAATTTACACATCTTCATTGTAAGATCCCCTCTCATGGGGCCTACAAAACCTCTCATCCCCAGGGCCCAATGGCAGGTTAATGCAGGCCTGAGGCCAAGGCATCCCCTCAAGACTGCCGTCAGTCTCCCACATCGGAGTCAGGCCTGCAGCCGCTAAGCACTAGCGACTCTTAACCGTGACACAACAACCCCCAAGGATTCTGCTTCAGAACGGAGTAGAGAGCATCTTGAACATGGCCAAGTGTTCTTTTGTCAATAACGAAAACAAGACAACCTTTCCGGTTACGTGTGAACACTAATTACAAAAAGTGGTGTAGAAAAGCAGCATTCTATAACACTTGTTTGAAACAGGGCCATGTGAAATACTGTGCATACCTGACCTTGCAAATGTGCGTTACACATGCAAGATGGCTTGAAATCACCACGCCAAACATTGTACACACGTTAAGGGAGATGTCCTGTGTGCATGGGAACTTTCCAGGTCCTCCCACCTTCTGAAGCGTACTTGCGGTTGCTAGAATAACGTTAGCCTATTTGCATATTTTGATTAGGCCACAACTCATAATTTATGTGTTAAAAATCGGACACTACTATAGATCCTCTACTAGCCTCGCAGCGCCGCTCTGTGACAAATCTATTGACTTCAATAGATTCTGGTGACATGGATAAACTAGGTTGGCTTTTGAAGAAAATGATTAAAATCCAGGTGAAGCTTCCAAGTACTTTGTGCCAAATAGCCGAGAGCCAAGTCACAATGTTCCATACTTTATAAGCGGGCTCTGGCTTGGTTAGACCAACAACTAGCCCTGTCCTGCTAAAAGGATGAGCCAGTTTTCAATTATTTAACGGTATAAGGAAAGACATGACGGAAAGGAAAGCCATATATATATGCGCGGTGCCATTTAATGCTTATCCCACCCCCAAAATGCTTCCTGATCGACTGCTTAGGAAAAGTGTGAGACCCAGATCCTGCAGGGAGGGAGGTGGGAACAGGACAAAGGTTGCATTTCACAGTACATCCTCCTCCAGTACATACTTTTGACTTGCTGCGGTTAGTGTCAGTTTAATTGTATCCATTTTTATCAAGTGTACAAGGATAAGTCGAGACCAATTACAATATACCTTTGCATTGATGAACTCTTAAACACCGTCGTCCAATGCATGGATAACAAGTATGTTTCTTTGAAAATACCAAATATGTTTTAAACACATTTAGGCTCCTGTTATTGAAGTGGGAAAGAGATGTTCATGAAATGCCACCAATGACACATCCTGCATCCCTTTTCTACTCCATCCGCAGGCGGGAGGAAAATACTTTCACAATTTATTTTTCCATTCAATAAATTTAGCACCATTTGCAAAGACAGCCCCCTGGGCATTTTTCAGCCCCTGTATTGCTTGGGAAACTTGGCGATTGCACCAGGTACACTCGTACCTGGTGCTCCAAGTATTAGAGACTGGCATCAAGTGCTGACCTCACGGTGTTGCCTTGGTTAATTGGTAGGTAGCATCTACATCCACTAAACAGCGTGGCCTGCACAATGCTTGGGGACGAACTTACGGCAATTTTCTTTTATAAATATTAATGTAGTTAAATATTTGTTACGCACAGCAAAGCGGCAAAAGGTGTCCCACAACATTTCATAACTGGTACATGATCACTAATTAGGCCGAACTGAGTACAAGTATGACCGCAGCACTAGTCTGTTCCTTTACTTCGCCCTCTTGCCAGCTTCAGGCTGGTCTGAGCGCTCTGGTTATTGAACTTTTGAAGAGAGCCTAGGCAAGCCAAGCCAACCGTTTGATTAGCTAGTCTTTTCCCTGCGGTTGCCTATAGGTAGTTCAGCAGACTGTTTAAGGCTGCCAGTGTAGACTTGTTCATGTACAACTAGCTATTATTTTGGCCTTCACTAGCAAAAGCAGTCGTTCATTTCGGTTCCTGTATTCTATACAGCAGATTCAAACTAAACGGTACCCATGAGAAGAGCATAATTTCAATGCCTTATGGCTATGTTACCTCCCTACCATATCTGAGTGCATTAAGGGCCGTAACAGACATCTAATGTAAACTTGCATATACCGGTAAATGTGTAAATCGATGCATGATTTGAAACTTTCCCTCAACCCCAATAGGTTTAACATAGGGAGTTGCTTTATGATTATAATAGGCCAAACATTTAACACTTCATTCTTAATCAAATTTACAATAGATTTGGGATCTTATTGTTATATCTTCAGCTAACACTGTAGTGTACCATTATAAATTCCCTGGATACAAATGTCTGATAATCCAAGAATACCGGTGGAGTTTGAAGGCGTGTCCGAACCAGTATATTGGAACACATCCATAAAATAAAACATTTTCAAATTGTCAATGCTTTTGCGGCACATGTTACGAAAGACTCAAACCCAGTTTCATTTAAGTTTTATTATAAAAGCAGCCAAAAAAACAACAACCGTATTACAGTCTGGTCCTACAAACCTTTGTCATGTAAAGGTAAACAACATTACCCAAGCCATCGCTTGACACAATCAAAGTGCTCTGCTGTTTGGAAACGGACTCATGTTCAAAGACTCCACAATGGTAAAAAGGTGTTTTAAGGAAACGTTTAGATTGAGTCTGAGGAAGCAAGATATGGGATCTAAGGTGGACAGTCATTGACAACCATGAACATCTGCTAGCAACAACCAACTTCCTCGAGGATGTGACCTATAAATTCACCAGGCACCCGACGAAACTCCCAATTTGTTTTTTTTTATCACCTAAAGAATGTCCTTTGCTGTATCTAATTCATTCAAATGGAGGAAAAAAAAAAAACACAAGGTAGTCTGACGGTCCGGGTGGGGTGCCCCCTTAACTGCACATAAAGAATTCCAAAAATACACCTGTGGCCGATTCCCCACACCCCACAGAAGGCAATCTTATTGTCCTTACTTCAGACAGCCACAGGAGGCGCTAGACATACAATAAAAACTGAGGAGGGCAGGTACAGTTCGATTATAGGTTATGCGTCGGATCAATGAACTGACAAGGTGAGCGAAAGTGACTCAACAGTTATGCTATGTACAGGCAAGTCTGCCACGGTCAGAGTGTGCTGTTCTGTATGGGGAAAAGTGTGCAAGCTAGAAACCAATTGAAAAACTCTAAAGACACCAAGTATGGCGGCAAACGCTGGACCGACTTTAAGGACTATTGCACAATGAACCGCTGAGGGCGATGCACCTTGACTCCTTCACAAAAGCGAACTACCTTAAATAGTCACATCACTTTGACGAGAACTGCGACACAAAAGCCTGTCTTTGAAAAATGAAAAAAAATAACTTGGGAGACCAACACTTATCCCCGACGCGAACACACTGACCGTTCTGCCTATTCCTCATCCTCAAAACACACAAGTAGACAAACAGGGAGTGGGGGGGGGGCTGGGGGGGCACTAGCGCATTCTGTACTCTGAAGTCTTGGACACCTCACACAGCTGTCCCTTGAAGTCGATCTCTACGTTGAAGTCAAGGTCCCTCTGTTGGACAAAGCAAAATATGAGATTAACTTCAGTGGAGTGTCAGACTCGTGTTTGTAACGTCTTGCACTAGTGAAAAAAAATGCAACTATTTCTAATAATTTTTTTACAAAAACGTATTATATAGTAGTATTTTGACTACCATTATAAAACAAAGTCAGGAGTCTTAGCCTTACGCTTAGTAGTGGCCCTTAATGGCAATAACCATAAATCCACCAGCTTGAGTGAACTGAGTAGATGGCATGTCCACGTTACTTCAAATGTAAGATCACGTCACTGAGACTAGGTCAAGTTCAGTCTTTAACAGGCATAAACAAAATCCGTGGCCTTACATTGTTCTTGCTGTTTGGTTTCATGTTGATTGTGCCAAAGATCTCCTCGCCAGTCTTAACGGTCAGGTAGTCATCAAGATAGAAGACCGTCTGCTTCCAGTGAGTGTAGGGAGACTCGGGACCTGACGACAGAAAGAAATTTAAATGGAAGTTGTTGAGTCAAGTCAAAAAGCACATAAGGGAAGAGAAGTGACAAAGAAGGGAGTTGAAGAAAAACTCACTAGTGGAGAAGCCAGTCCTCTTGTGGCAGCGAGTGAACTCAATGTTGAAGTAGGTGACCAGGGCGTGGACGTAGTCGTTCCTCTTCACCTGCAGACAGAACGGCGAGGCGAAAGACAGGTCGTCTATCTTCACCGTGTAGATGTCCACCTCCTGTAGGATTCAACGTAGGCAAATTAGTATAGCCCAGAACATATTCATGGAAGCTAGTGTATTACACTGATTAAGGGGGAAGGGTTGACTTAATGGTCAGAGACAGCTACACGTGTCGACCTGGTTGTGGTCCACCTCAGAGACAACACCCACCTTGATGAGGCAGGCACTGCTGACAAGCTGTTTGGGGTCCACCACGTCCACCAGCGGCTCCTTGATGGCCACCTCTTTGATGCACGACATATCGAATCCGTACACGTTCTCCCACCCTGTGCATGAAGACATATGTACAAAAAAATTAATAAAAGACTCGCACTCGCAGACTAGCTCATCAGCTTTGGTTATGCACAACTGGTACAACTATAACAATTCAGCTAGGCAAACTCTGTTTCCCATAACTAGAAGGATTATCCCCTACACAAAAAGCTGTCAAATTATACAGCAAGTCTGGGCAATGTCCTTTGTTTTTCATATCTGATATAGTTTCTTTCACAGCGAGACGTATCCAAAGCAGCCAAACAAGCATTGGTTGTGCAGGCCACTCACAGTGGATTTTGTAGTCCTTATACTGCCTGTCTTCGATGGCGGTGACGTAGAGAGTGGCCCGGTCGGGGAAGATCATGCCGTCTGGTGTCTGCCAGGGTTAAAAGAAGAGCAACATTAGATAACGATCAGCAGAATTAAGCAGGAGACTTTCGTTGTGGGAGAAGATGCTCTAGGCGGGATTCACCCACGAGTGAAAGGACCAATAAAGCTGACTGGGTTGGTGCAAGCGTCATTGATCTAGCCCTGACAATGGCCACTTGTGTACACCACCTGGCAGGCAAATCTAATAGCTTAGTACCAATAGTCAAATCAACCAAATCCCATATTTTCTGAATACACAAATGCATGCAAAGAATACACTAGGTTTAGATGAAGCGATTTGAGAAATTAAACCACAAGCATGCTGCGCTACAGGTCAAGACATTCACATACCAGCCACTTGTCTCTGGCATAGATGACGGTGTTCAGCATAGACTCATAGAAGAGGCAGTAGCCCATCCACTCTGAGATGATGATGTCGACCTTCTCTACTGGAAGTTCCACCTCCTCCACCTTCCCTTTGATGATCGTCACGACTGAAAGACATTTTGAAGATCAATTAGGCATTATAACACAAACAGTTCATGGGAATCCTGATTTGAATACGTGTTGGTATACTCACTGTGGTCAAGCTTGTTAGCCTTGACGATCTTCGTGGCATAGTCAGAAATGCTACTGCACTCAATCTATATGGGACAAAAGAAGAACTAAGTAGGCAGTCAAACCAACGTCATAGGCTAGAACGTCATAGGTTAAGGACAGAACAACAGGACTACTGTAGTTGGGCTTCAGGGCATTTAAATAAAACTCAACTTCTAGGAACTTCTTTTTTCAAATTCGAATCACCTACCCCAATGACTTGCTTGGCTCCAGCCTTGGCAGCAAACATACAAAGGATGCCAGTACCACTGCCCACATCCAGCACCACCTTGTCCTTGAAGAGGTGCTTGTTGTGGAACATTGAGTTGCGGTAGGTGAGAGTGCGCACCTCGTCCTTCAGCATTTCCTAATCAATCGTTTAGAAAAAAAATTGTCGATTAACAAAAAGATGGAAAACATGTAATAACATTACAGTTGAAATGTGAATGAAACTTAAAAGGTTATTTGTTCACGTTCACTAACCTCGTGGATACCAAAGTGGGCATAGGAATCAAAGTAGTAATCCTTTGAAGTCATATCTTCAGCTGCCGGCTTAACTGCCGGCTTCTCTGCCGAGCCCTCCGCCTCCCCCTGAGAAACCTCACCAGAAGAGAGACAAAGTCACGACCATGGCCCAATTTCATCAAGAATGTAACGCCGTTGAATCAAGGATGGGCGGTAGATAAATGATGGTACCACCGAAACAGTTAACAATGTCAGGGGTAAGGCAGTCAATGGCCTAGTGAAGCCCATTTAATTATTAAACGTATGCCCGTCGCATACCTAGATAGGCGCACATGGTTGATCGCGCCACGCTTTCATATAATTGAATGGAATCATGTGAATGAAGCGCAGAAATAAGTTGTACGGTTATGGCCTACTTCATACCCGGTCCATCATTACAGGTTCGAAATCTTAGCATGAGCATGAGGCAGCATTCAAAGCCAGAGGCTACTAGCTAGCAAATTAGCCCCCATGCGGTCCAAGAAGCACAGCAGAGACAATCGGAGCTCCATGCCGGTGTCGCAGCACTTATAGTCGTTTCTATTTTTTAAGAAACTACATTAAAAAAAATCTTGATATATAATTAGGATCAATGTTTTTCATTCGAACATACATGATGGCAACTGGATCACGACATCGGAATAGAGCATCGCTCGAGATGGAAGAAGTAAAATGGATGCTTCAATTGAAAGTGCGTACAAAGAAGTGACGAATGACTACACATATATTACATATTACAACTATATTAGAGGGACTGACCAATATGTGTATGTTAAGACAACAAATATACATAATAGCTCTTTCGCGCGTTCTCTGCTACATTTATTCAATGATTCTTTGCTTACCTCCATTCTGTCAGTCGTCTCCGCCATTTCGGTCCTGTGTGCAAGGCTGAGACCAGCGTGCGGACTGTTGAAAGGCGCCCTACACAAGCCCCACCCACTAACGCGAATTCCGATTTGCGATTGGATTGGATTCCATGACGCCCCACCCATATATTTGACTAAACGTTCCTCATTGGTCATAAACAAATCACTGTTATAAGGCACACATTCCAGTTCATTGTGTGCTAATTTATTTTTACAGTCTATTGTAAATATGAACAAATTCATTTTTAAGTGGTCGTATGGCTTTCACAGTATAATTAAATTGTAATTAAAAATCCCAACTTTTTTCAATGTAATGTAAATAGTTGAAGTGCAATATTTACTGCTTACATGCAAAGGCAACTCTTCCTGTATCATAATTTGATGGGTATGGTAGTATCAATATTTGTTTTGTGGAGATGTTTGCCTCTTTGTTGACCGATGATATTTAAAAATGATAAAATCTCAAGACAACTCTCCTCTATTTCGTCTAGAAAATATGTCGCTGCGTTTTTTTCTTTTGAGGTTGTAGCGTTTTTAAAGAAAGCTAAATTGTTCCCTACTTCAATGAGTCAAGATAAGATACGATAACACTTTATTAATCCCCGGAGGGAAAATTATTGTATTACAGCACAGCAGCAATGAAAGTATAATACATGATATAATACAACCCAATAAAAATACAAAGTAGTGCTAAAGTAATGCTCAGGAAAACTTGAAGAAATGCTAAAGTAAATGCTAAAGTAAGGAGAAACAAAACAAACAGTATAAACAGTCTAAATTATAAAGTGGCACAGTGGCAGTATAATTCACAATATATAAAAGTGTGTAAATGCGATGACCCACTGCTGTTTTTAGATATATAGGCATATATTAATAATCCATGTACCTAGTCTTAAAGTAACAGACTAGTGTATTGAGCTCAAATCAAACCAAAGAAAAAACAATAAGCCCACTTTTCCCATCGAAGAAGTTTTAGAAATAGGGGAGCAAGCATGCACACTATCAGTTAAATGATTCGGACAGGATTGGCAACATGAACATACAGGAAGGTCAATCAATAACAATAACTTCATACTGCATGTCAAATCCGAAGTTGCAATACCCTGAAGACGAACCAAAAAATGAATCAGCAAAAATATACAGTGGCAACAAATGTTTAGCACAGTACACTGGCAATTTTTAAATGCCACTGTACGTCCCACTCCTTAAAGGCATTTAAATTGCATATCTACTTGAGAAACGCGTTTGCACTCACAATAACCTTATTATGAGTGCAGACTGGAAACAGGGTCTGGAAACGGCGTTCCTCAGACATACGTGTATTATATATACATACATATTTGATGCATTTGATTATTTTGCAATGTTTACTCTGCTCTCCTCACTGGTTGACAATGTTCCGTTAACGTTACTTTCCAGAGGTATATTGTTTCAACCAATCAGGCTTGTTATTTTCTGGAGCTGCACGGAGGGTCGGTGCCAGCAGGAGGAAACGACGAGCGTGCGCGAGACTAAACTGCGTCGAGTCGACCCGCTGCTGTCACGAGCCCTGTCCAGGCAACCAAGAAGAGGCTTGCGGATAAGACTTGCTCTATATTACTGACGAGCTCCTATTTACCACGCTTTGCAAATTGTTTAATATAACTGGAATCTTAGTCCATATCGTTGGTGGGGAATTACGACCATTCGAGGAGTGATTACGTTCGATTGGTCATGTATTCCAGCATTTGAATGATATTGCTAGCCAGCTAGCTAGCTAGCTGTTTAGCTAGCTTGACCGTGAGTGAATCGAAGCTAACATACATTTTCGGAAAACATTTTCAACGACACATTCCTGGTCCTATTTTTCTGCGGAATTTTCTGTCATAGGCGGTTCAACCCGGGCTATTTTTTTTACTGTGGATGTCGTGCGCTGTCATAACCAGCAGCTCGTATTGCTTCCAATCTGTCATCGGAAGGGATTGAATGAAATAGCTACCCATAATCGGCGGAAACGAGCTAGTTAACGGGGATACCCTGCTGCTAGTTGATCCACCGCCATCGGGCTAATCTAGCCGATGCTATCTTCGGTCACCAACGCAAGTCTAGAGCAAGTTCAATAGCTAATCACAAAGTTATCGTTCCCGGTTGCGTCTGATCGGTCTGTTTCGCTGTTATAACGGAGTTTATTGCTGGGCTCGTTGTCGTTCAGCGGAACATTTGTATTTCAACGCACGGGCAGTCGGAAAAGCTGACCGACGCCAGTTCATTTGCACCAGAGAGGTCGGAGTGAACAGAGAATCCTGCAAAAATGCCGGCGGTGTCGAAGGGAGACGGGATGCGCGGACTGGCCGTGTTCATATCCGATATCCGTAATTGTGAGTACATGGATCTTTGGATGGATATTGTTGGTGAATTGTAATCAAGTGTTTGTTTTGCGCTATATGTGCTGTGAACGAGGTAACGAGCGGGTTCCACGGGGATCAAAGGCTCGTTGTCTGGCGTAGTGCACACATTTTAAATATAGTTTACCGCATTCAGTATGAAAAGGTCCATGTCAAAGTGTGGTCCCCGTTGCGAACTAATGATACACTAGATTTGGAGAGACAAAACGTCACCTTCCGAAGCAGTGGTTACTAACTGCTGTCAGGACGATTGGAAAGAAGAATGCGATATCTGTTTTTATAGATTACACTCTTTATCAGCCACCCCCTAGAGTCGGAACTGGTCACAAAGTCAGTTACAATAGATATTCCCAGTTATCTGATGCTTGTTTCAACTGAAGGAGGATGTGTCAAAGTCGAACGTTTAATTTTTACATTAAATAACTTTTCTGGGATGCATATTTGCACCGTTATTGCCTAGCATCCATTTGTATGATTCTCTCTGCTGTAACTACTCTATACCTAGTTTCTGCTCTACATATCTTTCATATTACATCTGCAAAATATCTCTGTTGATGAGAGGCAAATCAATGCACGATAAAGCAAAAAGAACAGGACAGGGGATAAGTTATATGTTGGCATGTCTTGTTTTGGACTGAGTTTATTTTCATGCAGGTAGTGTCTTTTAATGCAACAATCAGAAATGTACTGCTTATTTAGAGGTTTGTGGTGTTACGTCTTCAATTATGGATCTAATGATAATTGTATATCTATTTCTGCAGTATATGTTGTTTCTGACTAATTGTTGTGGATGGTTGATGTTCAAGTTTTAAAACTAAAGGGTGAATTTGAATTCAACTTATGTGTCGAATAGAGGTTTGGTTATGTGGTGAGTCTGTCACCTGCTTAGCCCACAAAGGTCACTGCTGTAGCTTCGGTCTACATGCACTGCTCCAAAAACATGATTACACGTTGGGTTGACAGAAGGCCATTAGGGCGGGGTGTCCTTCTTCTTCTTCTGGGTTTTGTCTTCAGACAGTGAAAACAACTTGGAGCAGATTGGAGACCGACTAGTTCTTAAGATTGCCAAATGCCACCCAGGGGGGGACCTCCGGTGGCTTATCAGCTAAGAATCTATTCACACTTAACTGCTGGCCCATTGTGCCAGCCTTTTACAGACATATTTATCACATTTTATTCACTACCAAGAGAAAAACATGCCCTAGTCTTAGTTATTTGTTTGCCTTGAAACTTAAAATGATTACGTACATTCCTTATCTTATCCATGTGGTGGAACCTGGAATTTCTTCCTTTTTTGTGTTTGGACAAAAACTTTGACCAGAATCTTAGGTCATGGTTGCAGTCTCACCAGCGTGAAGCTTGTCGATGTTGGATATTTCTACTGTGTAGGCTGGGGCACTGACTGCAGCTCTCGCCAGGCTGTCTGTGTTCCTGTATGTCACAGAGAGAAACGCTATCCTCACTTGTCCTTCCTCTCGCCCTAGGTAAAAGCAAGGAAGCCGAGATCAAGCGGATCAATAAAGAGCTGGCCAACATCCGCTCCAAGTTTAAGGGGGACAAGGCCCTGGATGGCTACAGCAAGAAGAAGTATGTCTGCAAGCTGCTCTTCATATTCCTGCTCGGCCATGACATCGACTTTGGACACATGGAGGCTGTCAACCTTCTCAGTTCCAACAAGTACACAGAGAAACAAATTGTAAGTGTTGCCAATCATTTATTGACTCGTGTCTGTCTATCAGATTTTTGTCTTGCAACCCAGTTTTAGTTTGCAACCCCGTTTATTGCGGTCAAAGTGCTCTATCTGATTGAAGCAGTCCCTTTGAACAGTAAACAAAAGCCTCTGCTCTTGCAGCATTTCACCGAGCTGAATCCCCGAATCCCCAACTCTAGTTTGTTGACTGTACTAAAGATCAATGAAAAGTTAATTTGTGGTTCCTTCCTAGAAAAGGATAAGCTGGATAACCTTTGTTTCAAAAGAATGGTGTTATTGTACTGATGCCTACAGGTTTTTACACAAAAACCAATAACATGCTAATTCATATTTTATATAAATTTGGCTCCCAATTATGTGATTGTGAAATTGTGTCCTAATGCTGCTGTTTGATATGTGTATTGTGTGTATATAGTAAGGGACAATTGATGTTATCAAATGAGTGCATAGGAGTTGTGGAGATAATGTCAGCAGGACCATTCCATTAACAAACTATTTCTATTCTTGAGTAGGGCTGGAAGTTGTTATACAAATCTATGACGAATATTATATAATTGCTCAGTAGGGAATGAACTGGTTTGGCTGGAACTATATAGTCATATAAGCAATTTGCGAGTAATCATTTTGAATGTCAAAAAACAAAAACACTCGACTCACTAACACCTGCTTTCACGCTTGAGGTGTTCGGCCTGTTTTTAAATCCAGCCCAGAAGTACATTCCAAGTGAACTCTGTTTCAGTTCACTTTTGTTGTGAACGTGATTTGATGTATATATAGTATATATCAAATATAGTAATTTAACAAAGAAACAAAGAAATGTCGAACATATTCAGCCAGGAATGAGTGAACTTTCCTGAGTCTCATTCGCACGTGGTGCAATCAGGAGGTTAAATCACTCCCATCTAGGCCTATACAAGGTAGTTGATCTTGGTCACTCACAAAAACAGTAAATTAATGAATTGAAACTGAAAGAACCCAAGACCACAGAAAGCGGTTGTTACTCCATTATTATTGTCCACAACAAGGAAGCATTGTGAGTTTCCCGCCAGTTTTTCTGTCCATGAGGCGAGCAATCCATTCAACAGCTGTGTGAACACTAACCGTTGTTTCAATCTAAGGAAGTAGCAAATTCACTACCTAATCCTTTGAATTCAGGTGTGAAAACAACCTTTTACGCCAAAAAAAATCCTTCTTATGGCAAACATATTTTATTCACACCCAACTGTAATCCAAAGCCACACATCCTCCATGGCAGCTGAATGTGGAAATAGTTGTACTAGTTCCCTTCTTGTCAGCAATGTTTGGGACATGTTTTGTGTTACTCACTGAGGCCCCCTCATTTCATCAGACAATTATTTTGGGAAGACATTTTATCAAGTGTTGGGGTATAAGGGTTAGGAGTGTGTTAGCGTCCTGGTTTGTCCTCTAAGTGCCTCCAGTTCTCTGCCGTTCTCTTCGGCCAGACTCAAAATAGGGAAGGAATTTACATAAATAAGCCGTTAAATACGTTTAATCTTTCTTCGGAATTACATTGGAATTCTCCGTAAACCGTGGTACAGATCACGTTGATTAGACTTTTTGATTAGTATAGAGATGACTGGGCCAGTCGCCAGTCGGTCTTGCTGACTTGATATCTAAAGAACGCATGGTTGCATTTGACAATTGTATGTGTGGCAAATCACATTTTAAAGCCCCAGCAAGACCCACAGACCTTAAGATTTCTTTCAGAGCAGCAGAAGGCTTGAGGGTGTTAAAGTAATTGGACATAGAGCAGAAAAATATCCTCTTCCATGGTCCCCTTCCATTGTAGATTTCATCAGGAACAGGAAATTGTCAAGAGGTTCAAACTTGATGTGTCAGGACTTTTAAACCAAATGGGGGGGAATGTAGGACTGCACCCATTGAGGTAAATTCGACAAGGTCTTGAACTTAAACGCTAAACAAAGATATGGACATCCTGCCACATGACCGTTGCTATCACGGTGTTGAAGTTTGAGACTGAAAATATGCAGTTGAATGAAACGGCAAAGGAATGCACTGGTGGCATTCAACCAACACATAGCCATCGCTGTCCTAATGGAACAAATGATAAAAGGAATGCGGAGGATTCTTCTGAATGCCCTTCGCTATTTTGTTTTCTGACCAGAAACGCATCAAAACAGTCCTGTGCTTTCGACTGCACTATTGATTTTCATTTCTAATATAATACCATGCTGGCAATGCACAGTCAGGACTTCCTCGCCTCCTCTCTTTTGCCACCATTTCACTTTTCCCATTTCCTTCCTCTATTTGTCGTCCCCGCCACAGTCCTTCGGTTGTCCTCGCTTGGCCTTCCACTGGCTGTTTTTCGTCGAAAGGGCCACGATCACATACCAGGCATTGATGCGACCCTTTGGCTGTCTGTTTGTGTCCCCCCCCCCCCCCCTCCCAGGGCTATCTGTTCATTTCAGTGCTGGTGAACAGCAACAGCGAGCTGATCCGACTGATCAACAACGCCATCAAGAACGACCTGTCCAGCCGCAACCCCACCTTCATGTGCCTGGCTCTGCACTGCATCGCCAACGTCGGCAGCAGGGAGATGGCCGAGGCCTTCGCCGGGGAGATCCCGCGCATCCTCGTGGCCGGGTGAGTGGTCCGCGGAAGGCCCAGGGCCCGTCTCCCCGAGTTAGATTTACCAAGACTTAGCTCGGGCATTCGGAAAAATAGTTTGTAAACGCAGCCCCCGGGCTGCGTTTACAAACTATTTTCCGAATGCCCGAGCTAAGCCTTGGTAAATCTAACTTCGAGCTTGAGATTAAGGCATGGAGCCGGAGTCAAATCACTGTCGACCAGACTATTTGAATGTAGAGCAGTCTCTCGGGAGGTACTTGAGCAGGTGGACCTCACTTCCCGGCTCCTCCTAGCTGAGGGTCGAGGTGTTCCCTGAGCGAGACACCTCACCCTCACTGCTTCCGAGGCGCTGGCTGTTGCCTTGCATGGCTCTCACCGCCGTCGGCGTGTGAACGGGTGAATGTTGGGCATGAATTGCAAAGCTCTCGAGTGGCTGCTGCTTAGAAGTGCGCTATATAAAGCAGTCCATTTACGGTTTAGAGCTCTTGTATGGTTCCAGACGCCCGATGGGTAATGTTATTACGATATTATGTCTAAAGAGGTTTTAGACGATATCAAATTCATAGTCTAAATGCAGCGGAGGACTTGAGTAAGCCACAAGGATCTCTCCCGTTCACATGAGCTCTGTGTAAACAGGGTTTCCATGGTGATCCAGACCGTGGCGCCATGTCGTGTGTGTGCAGCGCGGGGCGTCTCGTTGTGCTCACGGTGCCTCTGGTCTCTCTCACAGGGACACCATGGACAGTGTGAAGCAGTCGGCCGCCCTGTGTCTACTGCGTCTCTACAAAGCCTCCCCGGACCTGGTGCTGATGGGCGAGTGGACCTCCCGCGTGGTGCATCTCCTCAACGACCAGCACATGGTGTGTAGCAGGGCTTTGACTCCCAACTTCGTTATTCGAATAAAATTCGAATATCAAAAAATAAATCAAAATTCAAACGAATATTAGGCAGCCCTTAATATTCGAACCTGTTATGGGCAGGCCAAGAGGGAGAGACGTCGGAGAACCCCACGCAGTCTATTCATAATATTGTAACGACCGCGGAAGAGGCAGTGAATGAAGTTTTGATTAGACAGTGATTTATTAGAAACCTAATAAACCGTTCGAACACGCAAGGTAACCATAGCAACGCCGGTAAACAAACCCCGCAAAGCCCAATCCAGGTCTTACTGAAGGCATTTAATGGTCAAAACATTATGAATAAATATTTGAATTTTAATATTAATAAACAAACAAACTTTGAATATGATTTTTGGGCAAAAGTCAGCGCCCTAGTGTGTAGCGGAGGACTCAGTCATGCACTACTGATCCGTGAGCCTGAAGAATTAGACGCGCATCACGAGTTAAAGCGACGGCCCACAGTGATGAACGCCAGGTAGCATCATTCATCGCAGGGGTATGTATCCACTACACACCTGCCAGATATCATCTCAGGGAAATATCAGAAAGTACATTGATGTTCATGTCAAAGTCAGCGAATAACCTCAGGGTTTTAGTGGCGGGTCTGAAGCGACGTAGCGTCATTCTGCTGCACTGTCGCTGAGATGCAAGTGTACAGTAATTGGCCCCCTGCTACGTAGCCCGGAGGGTTAATAAACGCCCATTAAATAAGTTGAAGGGATATAAGGAAGTCAATAATCTCTTGTCTTTTAATGCACCCCTTGAGAACTCTAAATAACTTAATTGGAGGTCAGTTCTCGATTTTTGTGGTCCCATCAGTTAAGTGTCTCTCTTGAATGGGCCGGAGACTAGCGAATGTCAACACATTGAATTTATTTAGTGTTGAAACAAATCATTAGTTTATTTTTAGCGTACGTTTCGAAACAACGCCTGTTGCCGTGCCCCAACCAACACTACGTTGGTTGTGGCTCATAAGCTGGCTGTGGTAGTACTACTGTGTCTTCTGCCTGTTTCTGACCCCTCCTTTCCCTCCAGGGCGTGGTGACGGCAGCCATCTCTCTCATCACCTGCCTCAGCCAGAAGAACCCAGACGAGTTCAAGACCTGCGTGTCCCTGGCCGTCTCCCGGCTCAGCAGGGTAGGCTGTTGCTCTTTGGCCTCCTTTCTGCGAACGCCTCCAAACCGCTAGACCGCCTGGCGATGTCAAAGAAAGTAGCCGTGAGCTTGTACGCCCCCGGAGGGTCGGGTTCAAACGACAAAACGGTCAGCTCTGTGTGTGAGTGCTGTGTTTGGATTGAAGAAAGAGAAAGTGACGTAATGGCCCACAGTGCACTCTACTCGACCGGCGGGCATGAATAGCACGGCAGTGCAGTTCCACTCTTGGTTTGAGTTCAGCTCGGTTGGCAGAGCTTAATTCATGTAAAGCGGGTCGCACACCAGAAGAGCCCCGGCGCGCTGTGGTGTGGTATATGGACCACACCAATCAGACGATTTGATTTCCGGTTTCGTTCTGTGTTATTGAGGCTCTGCCGTAACTGAGTCAGACCCTGGCCAAGATGGGATCCAAAAGAGACTGAAATCTGCCGCATAGCTCTGCAGCTTCTTGATTGCATTAAATCGTGTCTTTTAACCTATTTAACCATTTCAGAAATGAATTGGGGGGGGTAAACAATGACCACTAACCTCTGCGTCAGGACAGCCCTGTGGTGAAGTGATGCACGCCGGGGCTGGGTAGGAGTAGAGGAGCACAGCGCCTCTAATGGCTTCCGTTGTTTGGGGAGAGCCCGTGGGGAGAATCTTAACGTTGATCCAATAGAAGAAGTGTTTCCTTCATTTCTGAATGTGAGGGAAAGCAGAGCCCCGACTTAAAAGTGCATCGTGGCGAGTTATATTACTGTTAACAGTGTTTATCAAGCCTGAATGACTATTTATCATTATTATTAATATAAATTGTCTATTTGTACTTTTAAAACATGTTTACACAATCAGAATTCTGATGAATAATCGTCAGTAATGTGGATAGTAACAATGACTGAGTTAATAAGGAAAATAGCAGAACAGGCCGGTCGTTTCAGGAAATTGCAGCCCTTACTGTATTGCGGCCTTTAAAACCAGGGCAACACAACCCGTGCCGTATTACGATATCCAAAACCGAAGACGATACCTGGTCCCCTCTTTCAATATAAAGTCAATCCATCGGCCTGAAGACAAACCGATTGGTGTTAGCACAGTTCAGATTGTTTTCTCCTCCCGTTCCCCCCCCCCCCCCCCCCCCCCCCCTGCAGATCGTGTCGTCGGCCTCCACCGACCTCCAGGACTACACCTACTACTTTGTCCCGGCGCCGTGGCTGTCCTGCAAGCTGCTGCGCCTGCTGCAGTGCTACCCGCCGCCAGAGGACGGCGCCGTCAAGGGCCGGCTGGTGGAGTGCCTGGAGACCATCCTGAACAAGGCCCAGGAGCCGCCCAAGTCCAAGAAGGTGCAGCACTCCAACGCCAAGAACGCCATCCTCTTCGAGGCCATCTCCCTCATCATCCACTATGACAGGTAGGGGAGCGAGGAGGCAACACCAGACATCAAAACACACATCTCTGGTGTTTAAACTGTGTTAACCAGAACGAGGCTTCCATAGGGCTCGCCAATATCAAGTCTGATGTCAATTATGAATAGGATGTTTGTTTCCGATCAATATTGAATATCAGAATATGGTTCTGATCAATAAAGGGGAATTAAACGGCGGTAAACCTCTCCTTCTACAATTTGCCATTTAAGGGGGAATGGTTGATCCATTCCTCGTATGCAAAAAAGATACCTAGGTTAAGATGCTACACAACGCTAAGGCCCAATCCCATTTCTTCCCCTTACCCCTCCCCCTTGTTTTGAAGGGGGAGGGGGAAGGGGTAAGGGGTAGAAATGGGATTGGGCCTAAAGTGTGTACCGAGGGGTGTTCCTAGCAGAGTACCGGGGGTGGAAGGTGTGGAGACCCCCAGACTTAACGTGTGGGTCCCCCCCCCGTTCAGCGAGCCCAACCTGTTGGTGCGGGCCTGCAACCAGCTGGGCCAGTTCCTGCAGCACCGCGAGACCAACCTGCGCTACCTGGCGCTGGAGAGCATGTGCACCCTGGCCAGCTCCGAGTTCTCCCACGAGGCCGTCAAGACGCACATCGAGACCGTCATCAACGCGCTCAAGGTCCGTCCACGCGCACGCACACTTTGGTTCATGATGTTTTTAAAAAGGAGGCTCAGCTAATCATGCGCCATGGTATTGAGGTTTGTGTTGTGTTTCAGTGGTGCAGGAGATGTGCCACTCGCTGACCTAGGGGATTTTAGAGAGGCAGATGATTGACAATGTTAGGGAAAGGTGGTGGGAATGTGACCCCCCCCCCGCGAGGTTTATAAGACGTGTCTTCATACTGTTGAAGCTCCGATACGCTGGCGAAGAAGTCTTCCATTTTTTTTTAAACTGAAGAATTGATGTAAAATAAATGGCCGAATGCTATGCTGTTCTTCTTGGTGTTAATTCTTCCGTCCCCCCGTCTGTGTGTGCGTCCCCCCCCCGTCCGTCCCCCCCGAGCAGACGGAGAGGGACGTGAGCGTGCGTCAGAGGGCGGCCGACCTGCTCTACGCCATGTGCGACCGCAGCAACGCCAAGCAGATCGTGGCGGAGATGCTGAGCTACCTGGAGACCGCCGACTACTCCATCCGCGAGGAGATGGTAAACACACACGCCCCTTAGCTCAAGGTTTCAAACCCAACCCATAAAAACACCCGCTCCCTCTCCGCCCCACCCCTGAGTTTCTCCGCAATTGACGAGCGCGTGACTGTTCACGCACCTGTGATTGACAGGCGAGAAGGATTCCCTGAACTAATCATGGAAGAGATGTCCTGGTATTCAGAAATGAGCAGGGAGCTGTCTTAACATCGGGACGCAGAAGCAGTCGGCCAGAAACAGATATTCTCACAGAGCATTTCCCTCGCTGATGGCTGACGGATGGCTCCGGCCTTTCTAATGAACGAACCCCCCGCCCCCCCCCCCCCCACCCCAGGTGCTGAAGGTGGCCATCCTGGCGGAGAAGTACGCGGTGGACTACTCATGGTACGTGGACACCATCCTCAACCTGATCCGCATCGCCGGGGACTACGTCAGCGAGGAGGTGTGGTACCGCGTCATCCAGATCGTCATCAACCGCGATGACGTGCAGGGCTACGCCGCCAAGACCGTGTTCGAGGTAGACTCCCAGTTAACACCTCATAGTGTTTACACTGCTATGGATCACAAAGGAGATGCCTCACCAAGACCGTGTTCGAGGTAGACTCCCAGTTAACACCTCATAGTGTTTACACTGCTATGGATCACAAAGGAGATGCCTCACCAAGACCGTGTTCGAGGTAGACTCCCAGTTAACACCTCATAGTGTTTACACTGCTATGGATCACAAAGGAGATGCCTCACCAAGACCGTGTTCGAGGTAGACTCCCAGTTAACACCTCATAGTGTTTACACTGCTATGGATCACAAAGGAGATGCCTCACCAAGACCGTGTTCGAGGTAGACTCCCAGTTAACACCTCATAGTGTTTACACTGCTATGGATCACAAAGGAGATGCCTCACCAAGACCGTGTTCGAGGTAGACTCCCAGTTAACACCTCATAGTGTTTACACTGCTATGGATCACAAAGGAGATGCCTCACCAAGACCGTGTTCGAGGTAGACTCCCAGTTAACACCTCATAGTGTTTACACTGCTATGGATCACAAAGGAGATGCCTCACCAAGACCGTGTTCGAGGTAGACTCCCAGTTAACACCTCATAGTGTTTACACTGCTATGGATCACAAAGGAGATGCCTCACCAAGACCGGGTTCAAAGGAGCCTCACGATCAATGCTTGATATTTACACTGCTATGGATCACAAAGGAGATGCCTCACCAAGACCGGGTTCAAAAGAGCCTTACAATTAATACCTAATACTGCTATTGATCACATGGGAGTTGTCTCTTTAAGACTGGGTTCAAAGGAGCCTTACAATTAATACCCAACACTCGTATTGATCACATGGGAGTTGTCTCTTTAAGACTGGGTTCAAAAGAGCCTTACAATTAATACCCAACACTCGTATTGATCACATGGGAAAGGTCAAGACCGATTCGAGGGAGCCTCCCCATTAACACTTAATACTTTCACATTAATAGGATGTCCCATCCGTCTGCGTTTGCTAACCCTTGCATCAACCTCCTTGCTGCAGGCTCTGCAGGCCCCTGCCTGCCACGAGAACATGGTCAAGGTGGGAGGCTACATCCTGGGAGAGTTTGGTAACCTCATTGCTGGAGACCCCCGCTCAAGGTAATTAGCCCCCCCTCGCGCTCACATCAGAACACATCGGCTAGTCAGTCAGTCAGGTTGATGATGGCTGCTCTTGCATGGTAACAACGTACGACTCCACGGAACACCGTGACCCGTGTTCATGTTTAGAGTTTCCACCTGCATGAGCAGGAGGCACTTGGCCTCATTCCCCCAACCTCTCCCCCCCCCCTTCGTTCCTCCGCCCCCTCCAGCCCTCTGGTCCAGTTCAACCTCCTCCACTCCAAGTTCCACCTGTGCTCGGTGCCCACGCGGGCCCTGCTGCTCTCGGCCTACATCAAGTTCATCAACCTGTTCCCCGAGACCAAGGCCACCATCCAGGAGGTGCTCCGCTCCGACAGCCAGATCCGCAACTCGGACGTGGAGCTGCAGCAGCGCGCGGTCGAGTACCTCAAGCTGTCCTCCATCGCCAGCACCGACGTCCTGGTCAGTGCACTCGAACGCGGGGACCGGGGCGCCGCCCGCCGCCCAGGTCCACTCAAGGCTCAGTTATGGTTCCATGAGCGCGCAGACGACTCTCCACAGCGGGTGAACCTGATTTTGGTTCTGCGTCGGGGTGGCTGCCGCGTCACCTCGACGTAGGGTCACCGTTTTTGGGAGGCGCGAGTCACGCCCTTGCGGTGGACGAAAGGAGGGTCCGCGAGGACGCAATGGGTCCGTAAACCCACTTGCGTTGCGTCGACTTGGAACCATAACTAAGCCTTTGGTTGACACGAGACCACCTTCAGGATAGTAAAGAAGACAGTCCGTCCAGCCCTGCTGTCTCGGTATTGGTTTCTCTAGACTGAAGCCCTGTTCCGATCTGGTGCCTTCCGCTCTGTTTAAGAGCAGCGCCTTGACGTAGCCGCCCTTCGAAGAAGCTCAAAACGGTCCCAGAGGGTTAAAAGGAAACATGACTTAAAAGGGCTGAATGATCATTGACATGATCCCTTTTTGAAGTAATTAAACTTAAGACATTCCAACCGAGTAAACCCTCTGATCATCGTATATTGACGACGTATCGGTACATTCCTATTCTTTATGTTGGTGGCCATCTGCTCAAATGAAAGTGCGTTCTGGTGTATCCTACCTCCTTGGAGCCATCTGCGTCCACTCTGTGTGTACGGCCATCTGGACGGCACCATCTGCCCTGCCACGCAGCCCGCTTTCGATTTGAGGCGCCCTACACATTGGGGCGCAACGGAGCAGTGCACTAACGGTAGCAGGCAGTCCGTGTGTGTTGAGGGGGTAGGGTTGGGGACCTGGGTCCTCGCTGCTGACCCCTCCCCCTTGTGCCCCCCCCCCCCCATGCTTCAGGCCACAGTGCTGGAGGAGATGCCCCCCTTCCCCGAGAGAGAGTCGTCCATCCTGGCCAAGCTGAAGAAGAAGAAGGGCCCGGGGGTGGTGCCGGTGTCCGAGCTGGAGGACGGGAAGCGGGAGGGCGGGGAGCTGAACGGAGGGGGGGACAGGGGGCCTGATTCCGCCATGTCGGCCTCCAACGCCGTGAGTAGACGCTGTGCTTTGGTTCAGGCTACCCCAAAGAGGGACCCGTGGTCCCTAGCTTCAGTCACAGAAGGCTGAAACGAAGGGTCACATCGTTTCAGCCCAATCAACCTGAACCCGCTGGTTTGTCGTCATTTGTTTGAACCTTTTTCTTTGAAAGGGTTGATATGATGCCACCAGGTGTGAGTGTGGTTAGCCCGTGCACGCCGTTACTGTGGGAGGGTCCACCTAGATGTGGCTATTCATACTCACACCGGGTGGCCTAATATCAACCCTTTTCTATGTATTTCTGGGTCAAAGAAGCCAAAAGAATATCCCTCACGATCCGTGCATGCATACCAAGCGACCCACGTGTGGTTCAGGGTAACAAGATGATTAACGCAGTAATATTAGGGCTGGTTACCCCAACGATTGGGGGGAATAATCCAATTACGATTATTTCGACCAATATCGCGATTGCGATTTTGTATGCGGTTTCTCTTCTTAGGTTCTGTATTATTCACTAAACAAGCAGTAAATCCTTCTAGAGTATGACCATCACAACATTGGAAGCAGTCAACATAGAAACGGCTCTTTCCTTTAGGCCCAGCCTATGTGTTGAGATGACTCGAGGCATGAATTGATGTTATAGCATCTTTATTCAACCATTGAATTATAAAAGAAAAAGAATACGAATCTTGCTGATCTCCAGTCAATAACAAAATGGCAGCCGTTGTGATTGCGGATCGCGTTCTGCTACATTGCGACTTCGGTTTGAGTTGGATTAATCCTTCATCCCTCATTAACATGGACGGCCTCTTGCTGGTCCCTCCCCCCCGCTCTGCTCCAGTCCACCCCCTCCCCGTCCGCCGACCTCCTGGGTCTGCGCTCCGCCGCCCCGGTCAGCGCCGCCGCCCCGAGCGCCGGCAGCCTATTGGTCGACGTGTTCTCTGAGTCCGGCGCCGGCGGGCCTGCCGCCGCGGTCAACGACGACGGCTTCCTCAGGTGAGCTCCCCGCGGCGCGGCTGAACGCGGGCTACCTGCCGACGCGCCGCTGAGTACTGTCCCTGTGGGGTTGGGCCTCGACCTCACAAGCCGTTTAGAAAATCGTCCTCTTCTGACATCACAAGTGGGCGTGTCCACCTAGATGTGTGACGGAAAGACGAGCGACGTTTGCTACGGTCCACTGGGTAGGCTGGTAGACCGATCTATCAAGCACACACCTAGGTGGACACGCCCACTAGTGAAGGGGCGGACTCACACCTGGTGGTATAATGTGTCAACTTTAATTGAGTCTGCACAGCAAGGCAAAGGCACACCTTGACTTCCTTTTGTTAATGAGCTGCATTTTGTCTGTGTACGACGGTTGGTATTCAGTGTGTGGATCGCAGGGGTGGCGCACTCCACAATGTACCCGTGTGGTGCCCTTTAAGTCTGCTTTATTAACGAGCCATGGTTTGTGGTGACATCGACGTGACCGTAACGTGTGACATGGTTTCGTCCAACGGAGAGCGGGGGTTCAGCGTGTGAGACGGATGTGCCGGGGTCTTCTGTGTCTTGTCTGTTCTTCGCTCTGCGTGTTTCTCTGTGTGTCTAATCTTGTTCTCTTCGTTTTTATATCTCTGCTATCTATGTGACTTGTCTTTTTTTCTCGTTCTTTTTTTTCCTCCTCCTTCCCTCTCTCCACTTCTGTGTGTGTGTGTGTGTGTGTGTGTGTGTGTGTGTGTGTGTGTGTGTGTGTGTGTGTGTGTGTGTGTGTGTGTGTGTGTGTGTGTGTGTGTGTGTGTGTGTGTGTGTGTGTGTGTGTGTGTGTGTGTGTGTGTTGCATGAATGTAAATATCTTTGTGTCTGTGTGTCTGCTTGCGCATCTGTCCCTTGTCCTTTCATCGTGATTGGACATTGGCAGAGATCTGGAACCGCCCACGGAGACCTCTGACACCCTATTGGTCGAGGCTCCTGGTGACTCTGAGTAAGGGGCCAGTAGTAAAGCACCATGTCACTTTAGGCAACCACATATCATCGGACTTAGTTACAACACAGGAGTTGTTGTTTTTGTCTACTCGGTCTCTTGAGCCTGCGACACACGTCTCATTTGCATTCAGATGAAAGCTCTCATTTCAATACAAACTTGACCGTGATGCTTTCACTAACCATTTCTGCATTTGTTCCCCCCTCTCTCTCTCTCTTTCTAACTGTCTCTTAAAAACTCTCTCCATCGTGCTGTTCTCGTCCTGGTCTGGGTTCCATGGCTTGCTCCCCTCTCCACCTTACCTCCACCTTCTCCTCCACCCCTCTGTCTCTCTCCGGGCCTCCCTCCCTCTCTCTCTCTCTCTCTCTCTCACCGACTCCCCTGGGCTGCCCTGTCTCTGTACCCTGAAAACCTCAGCTCTGTCCCCCCTTCTGCGGCTTCTGAGGACCTCGCTCCCCCTCTGCCCGAGGCGGACGAGCTTCTGAACAAGTAAGGCTCGCTAACTCTCCCCCCCCTCCCCTCAGCCCTCCACCTCATTTCGCCCTTCCACCCACGCTAATCTACGCCATGTCTGGTGTTTCGGTGGCGTCTCAACCCGCGACCTAAGCCTACCTTAATCCCAGTCTATGTTATTCGCTCCCTGCAACGAGAGGTAGTTTATTTCCTTACGTCATATCCCGTTCAGTCGGCCTTCTTGCTCATTTTTAATAAAACGGCAACTCTGTTCTCAAGACCAGCCCGGAGCAGCTGTCGTGACTCAGCTGTCGTTGAAATAGACCCTCCCCCCCTCTCCCCCCTCTCCCCCTCACTCTCTCCCAGTCTCCCTGACCTCGTTGTGTTCCCCTCCGCGCCACCCCAGGTTTGTGTGCAAGAACAACGGCGTGCTGTTTGAGAACCAGCTGCTGCAGATCGGGATCAAGTCGGAGTACCGTCAGAACCTGGGTGAGCTCCCGGGGTTCAGCGCGTGACGCGCCGCGAGGACATCCTCGACGAGCGGCGCTGTTTGTCCCCTCTCTGTTCCCTCCGGTGTGGGAGACGGTGATGTGGCCATTACCCAGGGGATTACCTGGAGTTAAACCACAGTGTAGCATCTTTTCATGCAGCGTTGATGCTCTCTAACGTGTGTGTGTGTGTGTGTGTGTGTGTGTGTGTGTGTGTGTGTGTGTCCGTCCTCCAGGGAGAATGTACTTGTTCTACGGCAACAAGACGTCCGTGCAGTTCGCCAGCTTCAGCACCACAGTCAGCTACCCCGGGGAGCTGCAGTCTCATATCCTGACCCCGCTACCTTTTGCTCACGCCTCCCAGACTATTCCCACTTCCTACCGCACACACTCCCAGCAGGTTAACATCATGCACCTGCAAGTCGACCAATTCTGCGGGCTGCGTTGAACCCCACTATGTTCGGCCGTTTCTGAGTCATTCATCTCTGGGGGTACTTCCGCTGCACTTGCAATAAAAAATAGATTGTAATGTTTAAAATCAAGACCACAGATCAATTTAATATTTGTGATCAAATGGTCTAAACGGGCTGCCATAGTGTTCCTTTCATTGACCCAACGGACTCATTCCTAGTGGTTAGAAGGGTGGCGCCCTCCTGGTCCCACGGCGTTGCGTGTCTTCTGTGGCGCTCCTTGACCCGCGCGGCTCACAGCTCAACGTTCAGACCAAGCCGGTGGAGCCCCTGGTGGAGGGAGGGGCGCAGGTGCAGCAGGTGCTCAACATCGAGTGCATCACCGACTTCTCGGAGGCCCCGCAGCTCAACATCAAGTTCAGGTAACGCACGGCTCCGCGCCGGAACGGCAGCGCTGAAGGAGAACGGGGGACACGGTAACATGCATCTGTTCGCTCTAAAGGAGACGCCTCGCAATCAACCCGTGATATGTACTTTGCTTTGCTTTTTTCGTATTTAAGTTTACGTTTAGGGCATTTAGCAGAAGCTTTATCCAAAGTGACTTACAATAAGTACATTTGTCATAAGAAATTGAAAAGATAAGTTAACCTAACTGGTGTTAATCCATTCCCCGTATGCAAAAAAGACAGCTAGGATAAAGATGCTACATGACTAAGTACCCTAACTATGTACGACGTGCAATAAGTGCGTACATTAGGTGCCAGGACGTACAACAAGCAGAAGGGGTGGGACGGGGGTTCTGTGCAGAGTCTAGGTGAACTCTGAACAGTGCTTTTATTCATTCAGTCTTAATGGAGGAACAATTGCCGTTCTCTGACCCTCCGGTGGAAATGGAGAGTGCAAGGTGCGCGGGTTTGACGTGTGACACGACGTGCGCCCCATCTATCCAGGTACGGGGGGGCCCTGCAGAACCTCACCCTCAAGCTGCCCGTCACCATCAACAAGTTCTTCCAGCCCACGGAGATGGCCGCCACGGACTTCTTCCAGCGCTGGAAACAGCTCAGCCAGTAAGGACGGTCGCTTCACGGCAAAGCATTTAGATTAGGTAGTGTTGGTTCGATCAGAGACCTTTTCAGAGACGCATTGGGTGTACTGTTCTTATACGGAAACGTCTGGGAAAAAAACTAACAGTCTAGGGGGAGACTACACCTTACCGGTCGTAAAGATAAGTCCGCTTTCCTTATCAATGCTTTGAATTGATTGAGTCAAAGGAAAGTGACCGGGGTAAAGTCTGAGGAAGGCACGGTGTTGAAGGAGCGAGGGGGTTGACTGAGCATCTGGAACTTAAGTTAAGTACCTCAGTTATTTAAAGGCCACTCGAGTGACGACACGAGAAGCCAGTCAACTAACGACACCGTGGCCTCCTCAAAATTCAATTTCTGTCCTCAAACGAAGAAATTCACTACTTAGTACTACATTGTTATTTGACATGTTTTTTTGTCACTAATATAACGACGCGTTGCATCGATCTCCTCAGGCCGCAGCAGGAAGCACAGAAGATCTTCAAGGCCAACCACGGCATGGATACAGAGGTGCTCAAGGCTAAGGTACGCCCAGGAACGCACACGGGCGCACAGAGAAGCACCGCACTCCCCGTGTGTGCACTCATGTGTCTCTCTGTGTGTGTGTGTGTGTGTACTCATGTGTGACTCTGTGTGTGTGTGTCTCTGTGTGTGAGTGTGTGTGTGTGTGTGTGTGTGTGTGTATGTACTCATGTGTGTCTCTGTGTGTGTGTGTGTACTCATGTGTCTGTGTGTGTGTGTGTGTGTACTCATGTGTCTGTGTGTGTGTGTACTCATGTGTGTCTGTGTGTGTGTGTGTGTGTGTGTGTGTGTGTACTCGTGTGTGTGTGTGTGTGTGTACTCATGTGTGTCTCTGTGTGTGTGTGTGTGTGTGTGTGTCTGTGTGTGTGTGTGTGTGTGTGTGTGTGTGTGTGTGTCTCTCTCTGTGTGTCTGTGTGTGTGTGTGTGTGTGTGTGTGTGTGTTTCAGCTGCTGGGTCTGGGCACGGCCCTCCTGGAGAACGTGGACCCCAACCCGGAGAACTACGTGTGCGCCGGCGTGGTCCAGACCAAGTCGCAGCAGGTGGGCGTGCTCCTGCGTCTGGAGCCCAACGCGCAGGCCCAGGTGAGGACGCACACGCCCACGCACACACGCACCCAGACACACTAACATGACCCTTATGTACACACAGCGGACCCGGGCGACGGGGGCCCCTGTGTGCGGTGCGTGTGTCGCTGCCCACACGACATCACTCACAGCTGTCCGTGTGATTCTTTTTTGTGTGTTTGTGTGCGTGTGTGTGTATGCGTGCGCGTATGTTTGCTGCTGCAACTCAAGCCTGGCGTCCAGGTAACTCTCTCTCTCTCTCTCTCTCTCTCTCGCTCTCTCACTCACCCCACCCCTCCTCTTATGCAATCAATTTTTATTTAATTTCTTTTACATAAACCTCCAGAGTGGTCTCTTCGTTGGTGATCACTTTGTACTATGATTCAGTCTGCTCCTTCAAACTCTTCTGCATAGTCCATCCCCCACCCCAAACATCCTCTGTTGGATGTGTATATGTATATAAATATATATAGACATTAGAAGTTAGCTTGATTTGTGTGTGTCTTGTAGAGAGGGGTTCAACCTGATCGGTCACTTTAGTAAAGTTCCCTCCAACGGCTTTGACCCAAAGCCGCCTGTGCTGTGATGTGGATGTAGTGACCCGCGCGGCCCGGTCACGATGCCGCTCGCGGTGGTAGTTCACCTGGAGAGTGGGTCGACGTGGAGATCCTGTTGAGATGTCCGCGTCATTTAAAGTGTTTACAGCCCCTTGAAACGGACACTGGCCCCTTTTTTATTATCAACTGATCATTCGCGTGCTTAATGGATACATATACAAAGGGAGTCCTTCTGTTATCAACGGTATTGTCTCTCATTATATCCATTCAGTACCCTGTAGCTCACTCTCACTGTTCTACGGCCTATGGTCTCCCTGTACCGTCTCTCTTTCATCTCCCTGCCTCTGTAATTGTCTGTTCTTTCGTCGTGTTCTCCCTCCTCCACTCTGTGTGTTATTACGCCCTCATTACATGTCAAGAGGCACATGTATCACCCCCCCCCACAGTGTGCTAGCGGTCTCCCTGTAGCCTTCGCTGCGCCTCCTGCATCCCATTGGCCACCGCAAGTCGGCAAAGACACTGCGACTCCCATTCAGTAGCCCCCCCCCCCCCCCGCCGCCATGACTGCCCCCCGCCCCCCGGCAGCTGTCTTCATGCCCGCTGTGTCTCCTCCCTCCCCAGATGTACCGGCTGACGCTGCGCAGCAGTAAAGACACGGTCTCCAAGCGGCTGTGCGACCTGCTGGCGGAACAGTTCTGAGCGCGCGCTGAGGGGGAGGAAGATGAAGTCCCTCCCAGCCCCCCGCCCCACCCCCCCACCCCCCCACCCCCCCACCCCCCCACCCCCCCACCCACCCTGTCCGACTCCATCATAGTTTCCAAGTAAACAAGGAAGTAAAAAGGTGTAACCGACCAATAAGGGAAGAATAACAAGTACAAAAAGAAAAAAAATAATGTTAAAAAAAATAAATAAATAAGCAGCTGCTGCCGTGTGCGCGGTCAGGCATGTTATTGTCATTGCTATTGTCACCCTGTGTGTGTGTGTGTGTGTGTGTGTGTGTGTGTGTGTGTGTGTGTGTGTGTGTGTGTGTCCGTCCAGAGTCGTGCTGGCGTGCCCCCCAGGTTAGTTCCCGTCACACCCGTCCCCCTCCCAGCCGCCCCGCCCCTTCACTTCCTGTAGTGGCGACGACTGCTGGCACCGAGTGGACATTACAAGCTATGCTTGCTAGCGAAATAAGGTGTGCGGGAGACGGCGTGTCTGCGGGAGGCGCGCGCCCTCGGCTGCTGTCGATGTGGGATCCTGGATCATTTCAAACGGGCAGACACTCACTTTCCATGGGCTTGATGTTTGTTCTCGTCTTGTTCATGCTGGCTCACGGCGCAGGGTCAAGGGGCCCGGGTCGAGTGGGAACCACACTAATACAAGTCCGACCTCAGGGGTCTGAACTAAGCTCTGCAATCATACCCCCCGGCCCTCCCTCGCCCTCACCACCATCACTAACATTCCCAGCAGGGTTGTCCCCTCAATGTCCCCGTCGTTCCCCGTCATTCCCCGTCTCCTGAACTCCGCCTACTCAATTCCAGTGGAAATGGCCAGTGCACTTTCTAGGCGTCTTCCGGAGACCTGCCCTTCCTTCTAATCCTTGGCATACACTTTAACTCCACCTTGCCCTGGAGAGCCCTCCCCAAACCCTCCCTCCCCTCGCTTCCATTCGGGCATATATAGTTAATATAGAGAAGTCATGATTCTGCTCGTGTTGTTTATGAAAAATATAAATCATGTAATTAAGTATGCAGTTTTTTTTTTGGTTGTCTTTTGTAGTTTTGATCAACTTGTCTTTTTTGTTTTTTTGTTTCACTGCTTTGTTTTTTTTGTTTCTTCCTAGTGGACTTATTGACGTGTTCCTGTGATGCGTTTGTGTCTCGACAGTTTGTGTGCATTGATCTTTTTTGCATTCTAGTACATTCCTTTGTCAGGCTTGTGTTTATGTCATTGGAAAAAAAAAATAAGGCGAGTAGCGGGCGAGGTCCCGCTCTGGAGACGCGCGAGACGGGCCGCCGACCAGAGAACACGGGCGTGCGTTGAGTAGGAGTGAGCGAGCCCGCCTGCGTAGTCGTAGCAGGCTCACGCTGGTCGGGTTTACAGTGTTAAAACAGAAACGCCAGGGTGGTGTCGTGTCAGAGCGAGTTTGGCTTCCAGCTGGGTTTGCTGTTCTTTTTAACCGTCCCCCGGGTCTGACATTCGTCCAGGTAAACGCTTCTGGCTGTCCCTCATTTTTATTTAGTTTTTCCGTTGGGGATTTAGCGCTATGAATTTGAGACTGCCCTTTTTGACGTGTGATGGCGTGACACGTTTTAGACTGAGCAGCGCAGCAGTACTAGGCCAGGGACGGTGGTAGACGAGCACGTTTTAAATAGGAGAGGACGCATTATCAATCCCCAAACATGGTCTCAATGCGCAGGCCCTGCTGTGCGCAAACCCTCACACACACACATAGAGTACTCGGGAGGTGATTGTGATCTGCTTCGTAATTAATTACATTTTTTACTCCAACAATCTTGGTAGGCTGTATCCAATGGCACTTGATCTTATTTCGTTAGTACACATTTCAGAAAGGTTGATGACTGAATTAAACTCACCCTTCCCTACCCTTCTTGCATAAACACACACCGGCACCCTGTGTGTGTGTGTGTGTGTGTGTGTGTGTGTGTGTGTGTGTGTGTGTGTGTGTGTGTGTGTGTGTGTGTGTGTGTGTGTGTGTGTGTGTGTGTGTGTGTGTGTGTGTGTGTGTGTGTGTGTGTGTGTGTGTGTGTGTGTGTGTGTACCCCAAAAATGACATTTATGATACAAACTCATATTAGTTTAACAGGTATTGTGCCCTGCGTCGCTATACACGCCACTCACAGGAAGTTGACCATCGTAGTGAAAATATATAGTCATTTGTGAGTGTGTTTGCGTGCGTGTGGGTCTATGCAGTATCCGCTAGCTAATGCAGCCCCGTGTATCGGTGTTAAATCCTGTCAAATACCTGTGTTAGATTTAAGATTTACTCTGTACTGAAAAATGTGAAAGTAAAACTATGCCATATACTCAACTGAAGTGGTCCTGTGTTTGATATATAGTATTACCTGCTCCTACAATATAAGTGTCTGAACTACACTTTGTGACAATACAGCTCCACTTCTTTAATTCCCCAGTACCAGCATAGACCAAGCATATGAAATCCTTAGCTACTGTAAAGCAGGACTGAGAAAATCTCTGGGTCGTAACATCGATAGCCATATTATATGATGGTTAAGTCATAAAGTCATTCATTGACTAAGTCCAAAAGTCATTCAATAATTTCCGCTGGTACATGATATGTAACGGCGTGTTTGAGAGAAGGTTTAGATATACGACACTAACAGAGTTTGAGAGAAGTAAGGACTAGACACTGTAACACTGATTGAGAGAAGCAAGGACTAGAAATATGACACTGTAACAGCGTTGCAGAGATGTATGAACTGGATGACACTAACAGTGTTTGAGAGAAGGGTTAGAAATATGACACTCACAGCATTTTAGAGAACTAGATATATTACACTGTAACAGAGGTTTTGAGAGAAAGTAATATATATATGCCACTAACAGGGAGTTAGAGAGAAGTACTGTAGATAATTGATCAAACAGAATTTGAATGAAGTACTTTAGGTACATGACACTAACAGCGATGGGATGAGGTACTGTAGATACATGACACTTTAACAGTGATTGAGAAAATAAGGACTGTAGGTGATTGATACTAACGTTCGTTTGAGAGAACGACTAGATATATGACACTGAAAGCGTCCTTGAGAGAAGTAAGGACTATAGATTGCTACTGAGTAGCCTAGACTGAATAAAGCCCATGCAAAAAACGTGCTTTGTTTCCACTAAAAAATACTCCCTATTGAAGGCGTATCCCTCTCACACCACATCTGGGACAAACAACTGCATGTAAGGCAGAAAGGACTCTGGGGGGGGGGGGGCAGAACAGATGTAGTCGAAGATACATTATGATTATGTCGTCATTTTTTATCGTAGCTGCGACGTGTGAAATGACTTCAGCGCATTGCATAAACGCATAAGCGTTGTAAATAAATGTGATGACGCAGCTCACTTAAAAACAGTGCTACACTGACTGACGTGCAGACGGATGATGAACCGATTACAGTCGACTATAGATGACATGATGAGATCACATTTATTCATTCAGAATGTGTCATTTAGTTTTGGTCATGCAATACGCATCATGTAAAACGCGTGCAATAAACAGAAACAACCATACATGCGCGATAAATACAGCGATTGGGAAGATACATTAGCTTAGCCTGTTTGACTGAATTCGTGGGTTGAATGCTCTTTTGACTAGCCCGCAACAATGGCGCCTGTGGGGGGGATAGTGCTCAATCAAAAGGTACGATTCATCACAATAAAATGCAGAGGTCTCCTCTGATGAATTGATGATGAGGACGAACCGGGCTGCTGCGCGCCTGCGCAATGTCAGCACTCGCGGTGGCCTGTGATTGGCTGAAAATGACATCACCTACTAAAGCGCTATTCTTAGCGTTGAACGGCATTACCTCATCCTTTTCGCTTCTCTCAGGTATAGTCGGACAACAACAAACGTTGGGAACATTTGCAAGGACGGAGAGGAAGAGGAAGGGAGTGCGCGTCGCCAGATCTGTGTTGATTGTGATATTTTTTTCGTCCACGAAAGTGTCCGAGATTCTGGAAGTGACCGCTCCAACAGCTTCGGCATTCTGTCTGGTCGCAAGGCTATTCGAGCAAGATTTCAAGTTTGCATATTGGAGTTTTTGGATAACACAAATCTAATCGTAAGTAGTAAACCAAAACAGTTTTCGTCACTTCCATTTGCATTTTCTGTGGTGTTTGCAAGAATTCAATATCAGGCTGCATTGCAGACTACTTTGCACAGCATTCCTCGACCATTTACATTTTTCCTGGTTTGCAATTATAGTTACATTTTCAAATTACATTTGGGTAAAAGGCATAATGTTTTAAATGCCTCTTCTTTTCCAATATCTTGTTTAACCACGGGTGCATAGTAACGCTGAGTTGTTTTCCACCTGCGCCAGATCCAGCCATGGTGTTCTGCAGGGAGAGAGAGCGCGAGCGACCTCCGCTGTCTCTCATTCTGCCGCATCTCTTCCTGGGAGCTGAGCGGGACGTTACGCAGGTAAACACACTCACTAGCCATCGTCCAAATAACATCCCTTTCCCAGAAAACAAGACGCGTAGTCCGTTTATTGTGGCTGTTGTCATGGAGCAAGCATATAGCCGCCACACAGTCTATATTCGACTATATGCATCTCAATAAATTGAAGTTAGTATCGAGGCGACAATACAATTGTCATCCTTGCAGGACTCGCTCAGTGCCAGGGGGATCTCGTACGTGCTGAGCGTGAGTCGCTGCAGTCCGCAGCCCTCCTTCCTGCCCGTCTCGCAGTACTTGCGCATACCCATCGACGACTCTCTGCGGGACGACCTTCTGCCCTGGATCCCCGCGGCGCTGCGCTTCATCGGTACGCGCACGATGATGCAATACAGAGCGACACGTCTATTGAGTGGTCTGCCTGCCCTTTGAATAACCTGTCAATAGAGGGGTCTGCCTGCTTTTTATAACTTCTATGGATTTGACTACTCGCCCTGCAAACGTACTATGTAGTAGCCTACTTGCCCTACATCTATAGTAGTAGTTATAGTGTTATAGAGTAGTAAATAACATGACCTTTTATTACTACAATAATCATAACCCGATATGAATGGCACTCCATTTGGTACAATAAATAAAACATTCACTATTTTCTGCAACAATATCCTGAAGAATAATACCCGCAAAACCTAAGGAGATGAAACCCTGGCGATAAAATGCACTACGGCGCTCTAACCATGTACCACGACCATGGACCCTGACCGTGTACCCTGACCATGGACCCTGACCGTGTACCGTGGACCCTGCTGTGTCTCTCTGCAGACGGGGCGATGTCGTCTGGAGGAGCCGTTCTGGTCCACTGTGCAGCCGGCATCTCCCGCTCCCCGGCGCTGGCCGTGGCCTACATCATGTACAGCATGGGGCTGGACCTGGACCACGCCTATAGGTGAGTATCACGGTCTCCCAGCCGCATCGCGATGGGACACATGACTGCATAATGTACAGTGCACGTGTGCACTTTAGTGCGTGTCTTTGCGTTAAGATGTAGTACTTCATCCGTCACATTCAGTGAATAGTTTTCCGTAATGCTCCAACGATGGCGTTGAACGTCGAACCAACTAAAGTGTTTTTCTCCGTTCTCTCCCGGGTCCAGGTTTGTAAAGGAGAGAAGGCCGTCCATTTCCCCCAACTTCAACTTCCTGGGCCAGCTGCAACACTTCCAAGGCAGCCTCCGTCAGAAGTCCACGGACGGAAACCTGGTCATCCAGCCCCTGAACCCCCCCAACGCCAACCACTCTGTCCCCCCCACCGCCCCCCTGCCCCCCCCGGGCCCCGGCCTGGACTACCAGGGCAACCTCCTCCCTGCTGGAGACACGGGGGCCTCCGCCAGAGGGGACCCCCCTACCGACCGCACGGAGGAAACCGCCCAGAGATGTTCCCGCTGGGGCGAGGCGCCGAAGGACCCCTCCGAGGCGGCGGCGTGCGCGCTCTCCAGGAAGCTCCAGACGCTAGACCTCACGCTCAACCTGACCCCCAGCGCCCTGACCCCCAGCGAGCCCTCGGGCCCCGCCCCCTGCCGCAAGCCGACGCCCCCCCCTGCTCACCTGCACCTCCCCATAGGCCACGCCTCCCTTCTGGAGAAGCGCCGGAGCCTCACCCTCTCCTTGTTCAGCACTGTCAACGCTCCCCACGCTGTCACCACACCCACACCCAGCCGGCCGCACCCAGCCACCGCCCAGACGCAGGCGCACACCGCCTCTGTTCCAGCTAGTCAGACGGCTCGTGTTGGAAGTGCCGAGCAGTACCCCGACCCGCCAGCAGAGGTAGCTGTTGAGTCGGCTGCACCGGAGGCCGGAAGCCAGAGGCAGCGGGGGTCGGCTTCCTCTTCCTGCACGAGGAGCACCAGGCCGGCCCAGGCAGCCCCCCAAGGCCCAGCCCCGCTGGGGGGGAGAGCCCAGGGGAAGAGCGCAGGTGTCTGCCCCCCCAACCAGGCTCAAAGTCCTAGTCAGAAGACGGCCAACCGAAAGGAGACGAGGAGGGGGGAGGCGGCCAGGAGGCAGCTCCGCCTCCCCATCATCCCCATACTCACCCCCACACTCACCTCCTCCACCACCACCACCACCACCATAGTCGACCAGCAGCCGTCTGCAGAGAACAAGAAGGGCTCGTCCACTCTGGGCCTGGAGGAGAACGCTGTGGAGGACCAGAGCCCGCTGTCCCCGCTCAACCTGACCCTCAACAAGTTGCTGGGCTGGGGGGAGAGAATGCTGCTCGGGGTGCTGCTGGGGCCCCAGATTAAAATGGGACAGGCTGCTCTGCCGTACAGGTGCTGATGAAGAAGGGCGCCCTCTACTGGCGGAGAGTGGGAGCAAGAGACTCTTTTTACAAAATAATCCTTAAGCGAATTTTGTCTATTTTGTTTATGAGAAGGCAAGCGAAAGCCGAGCTCGTGTTATGTATGTGGGTGCATGTGCCTTTGCGCACTTTTGTGTGTACGCACAAATGTACGCATGTGCACCAGCTAAAGTTATGACAGCGTATGTGTCCCTTTGAGGTAACCATATCGCATGTTTACTGTACCCCTGCCTATGACATTTTGCTGCGGTAAAGGAACTGGGAAGGAACCCATTTTTTTCAATGACGTCTTATTTATTAATGACCTGAGAAGGTACTATCTATGTGCATTTGAGGAAGGTTTTCCTTGAATCCAGATGCCAGGACACGCTTGATTATGTTATTTTCCTATTTATTAACTGACAGTTGTCAGGTGTTTTGTGTTTCCTGTTATTTATAAGATGCCGATATTTTGAGAGCTGTATTTTGCCGCTATGACTTGTTAAGAAAACAGTGTTCATTAAAGACTACAATTTAATCTTGCATTATGTCGTCTAACGTCTATGACACTTGCTTCAATTCTAGATTAATATAGATGTGCTGATTCAGTGTCCTTCTTCAAACAAATGATCATAAAGTATACACTGCATATACGTTTAACTTCCTACCCTTTGAGTTCTCAAACGGAAAAGATAATAATGTTTACTTTTCGGCTTTGAAAAAGTCTCCCCCTCGTCACTTCTGGGCGGGGTTTGGTGACTCACATCCGGTAGAAATAAGGCACCTCATGAACAAGGACCAGGTAGCACGATTTAACATGATGAAACCTTAGACGAACAAATAATAATTAGACAAATATTAGTCTCACACCATTTAATAACTAGGCCTGTGAACGGTTAGGCGACACGGTACAGCCCTGACCTACTGCAGTCGAATGCCAAGCAATGATAACCTTTCATTGCCAAATAAGGAAATTGACAGAAAAGTGACACTTTGGAACTCAAATTCACCTCAATGCTTTTAACGACCGATCGTATTGTCGGGCATAGCCATTGAAAACAACATTAACAACTACTATACAAAATTAACCTTATGGATTCTGATCACAATCGCATGCCTTTAGAAGGGGCTGCATGAGAAATGATCAGAGGAGACGAGGGGCGGAGCCCGAGAGCCGCCCGCTGATTGACACACCCCTGCTGGACACGCCCCCTCGCACATACGCAGCGCACATACGCGAGGATTTGGTCAAAGCTTTGACTGGGGGAGAAAAAAAAAGTTGACGAAAAAAGTTGCCTTGAGGCAAAGAAAAAGAAGGAACATAGGTCGAGGAAAATCTTAAGGGAACATCGCAGTACACAAAAGAGTAGCGCGCACACGCATGCTCCGGAGAGACTGTTCAAACCGAGCCCGTTGAGCAAGAGACAAACCTTGGATCGGGTTCGACTGCGTAACTTTACCGTTGGAGTTTTTTTGTTAGTAACAGTGTTAAAGTTGGCCCACCCTCGGACGGGTTTATCCAAGGCGAGTGTCGAATACGCTTTTTTCCCTGGACAAAAGATCGATCGTTGAGTCGCAGTTCCTGGACGGAAGACTTCCATCGTTTATATTCGCTGCAGATGTGAAGCGATTGAAGGAGAAGGAGAAAAAAAGCGAGGAATATTCGCGTTACATTGACGATCTGGACAGGAACATGTATGCCCCGGACGTGGCAGATTGTTTTACACCAAGATAAAAAACAATAAGTAACTAAAGCCTCCAGGACCGTTGGATAGTTTTTCGAAATAATAAAAAAAAAGAATAGACGCCCATGTTTCGGCCTTGTGCAGAATTCAAACCCCTTCGCCTTTGGTCCCTCGAAAAGGCGTAAGCCCCATTTGTATGTCTGCTCTAAACTCTGTGTTTAGTTCGTTATAATTGGGACACCCAGTCCAGTAAGTTACAGCCCTACCAGGCCTATCACACCACACACACAACCGCTGGATCCATAGCCGCTATGTCTAACGACGAGGAGAGATTTAAGTTGGTGGTCGTCGGGGGAGGCGGAGTGGGCAAGAGCGCCCTGACCATCCAGTTCATCCAGGTGAGTGCGTGTGTGGTCCGTGTTATAAGCGGATAGGGATACAATGTTGTGCAGTTGTGGTCAACATTTAAGATCTGACCGTCCATTTTCATAGAAGGCCACGACTGATCTTTTAAAATCACCAGTTTTGCTGTGCCTATGTTGTAAGCGGCGAATGTATTGTTTAACCACACCGTGGTGATTTTACTCCCCAGTCGTACTTCGTGTCCGACTATGATCCCACCATCGAAGACTCCTACACCAAGATATGCACCGTGGATGGAAAGGAGACGAGACTGGACAGTGAGTAGCGATCCTATCGATGAAATAGGATTCAACAGGTTCGGCCAACCTATATATCACGTCGTGTTTCGGTGCTTGGTTGAGTTACATATCCAATAGCCTAAAATCCAGAGATAAAGGGCTATAACTATGGCAGGTGAGTCGCGATGGGGTGATTTATAACATGGATCGGAACCCAATGTAAATGTCCAAAAGACGGTCGCACCCTTCGCTCGCCGTGTAGTCTCAAAGCAAGTCCGCCCGTTTGCGAAGTCATACAGCAAGGAAGGTGATTCAGCGCCGTGTTACGACTTGCACTCGGTTTCTTCTAAGCTGTAAGCAAAGTAGGAGAATAAGTTTTTCCGTCACTGCCGTCATGTCGTTAAAGATATGCGTGGCTGGGGGGGGAAAAGGCCAACTTTAAGGACTTGCGTTGTCTGTGCTTCCAGTGGTGCCAGCTGTAATTATGTTGGAGAAAGCATGTCATTTTTCTTGTATACTTTGGTATGATCAAGGATTGCTTCTAGGTTTTCTTTTTCCCCCTCCATAAATCTGAATTGGGCCTGACTGACTCATTTGTTTAACAGATCTCTTGAAACAAACACCTGTCATGGGGTATTCTTAGACGATTTTGAGAGATATATTTTGAGTCACTGCGTTATAATGGATATGAAACACAAAGTAATGGAACTGAAACACAGAAACTCCCTATATGTATTTTACGTTTTTCAAACATTGTATGTTGAAAACGATTTTGGCTTAACATGACAAATAAACTAGTAAAAAGTGCTCTGCTGAATATCAACCCTCCATGAGTTTCAAGATGGATTGGAACAAGCCAAAATACCCCAGTATGTGCCGGCAGAAATGTAATCTGCAAACACAAGTGACCCTTCTGTCCGCACAACTTGGCCTTATGCTTAAAAATTATATTATAAAGAGTTGAGGGAAGTCTGGCCTTGATACAGATCTTAAAGCTACAAAATATCAGTTTGCCCTGGTTACATTATGCCCATAAAATGTCAAAGACATTTCTCTGCCCCCCAAAAATATAGTGTAGTAAAATATAGTCATGATGTACTATATTCAGCATTCATGCCTCTTAAGTTATGTTAAAGTAAACCTTTATCACAGTGAAGCTTTTTTTTTAGAGACAGAACAACACATAGTTTCATGAACACTAAACTGATGTTGAACAAAGTAACTGTCCTAAGTAACAAAGTGGTTTAATCCTAACCCTTTAATGAAAGAGCAGCAAGATTGGGAGCTTTTTCAATAATGCTGTCAGTAATAATTGATTGTTATTGTCTAGTCATGAAATAAAGTGATTGATTTATTGGTGATACCCAGCTTTATAGTCTAAATAAATGATCTCTACACGGTAATAAATGCGTTCTGACAGACAAGCTGATGCTAGCCATGTTGACTTGAGGCGATGAAAACTTAAAAACCCACAACTTATTTTGGTTGGCAAGCCACAGTGATGGCTCCTTTTATTTCTGTTTTTAAAGTATATCGGAAGTCACACAACACATTTGCGACCTACATGTTCCCCATTTTCTTTTCAAAAGACTGCCAGAGAGACTGAAATATCCCATCTGTTTGATCCATCTTTTACAGCCTTCAAGTGTTAAAATGGGTGTGGCTTCACCCGTTTAACATCTGTTTAACTATAGATTGTCCTGTCCTGCACATGTTTTACATTGGATGTCAATTCATAAAACTGGAGCCCGACCGATAAAGGATTTTTAAGACCAATACGATACAATTATTTAGTCGGCCGATATATATTTAAAAAAGAAATTCCAGAAACGCGCAACAAAACATAAACAGATTTCCCTAACATTGGTTTAGTGATTCCTCACTAAAATAATAAGGTAATGCAGTTTAAAAATAAACTTTATTTTATTGTTTTATTGTCACAACAGAAAAGTCAAAATCAAAATGTATTAAAGTTCTGATAAATAAAATGTATAAAAATACAAACTCTAGATATGAAACTCAAAGTCCTTTGAACAAAAACACAATAACCGGGAAAAAAAACAAAAACACTTCTTTTTTTTTTAAATATGAATGAATCGGCCGATACTGATGGTTTGGAAAATGCCGAATATCGGGCGATAATATCATCCCGCCGATATATCGTCCCGCCGATATATCGGTCGGGCTCTACATAAAACCATTTACATACAGGAGTTAGTTGTCTTATGTACTACCGATTCACGGCTGATTTGTAGAGCTCGCCGGAGACCCCTCTTAGAGATCTCTTGTGTCTTTCCTAGTCCTGGACACGGCCGGCCAGGAGGAGTTCGGGGCCATGAGGGAGCAGTACATGCGATCAGGAGAAGGATTTCTGCTGGTGTTCGCCCTCAATGACCGTGGAAGGTAAGGTTGCAGAGTGTGTGTGGCGATCGTTTATTTGATCATTTGTTCCACTCGAGGCTCACTCGTTCAGAGTTCACCTAGCCTTGTCCCCCCACACCCTCTTACGCACTTATTCTATGTTGTAGGTCCTTGCACTTAAAAATATAACTTATTATTGTGTAGCATCTTATCCTAGCTATCTTTGTTGTATACGGGGAATGGGTTAACCTAGTGATGGTTAGTGCTTGGCACGTGGTTCTATGAACATCCTTACTGTACCGACTGGTATACGTATATTGTTTCTCCTTCTACCGATAAAAGTACTTAATGTAAGTCGCTTTGGATAAAAGCGTCTGATAAAATGTAAATGTAAATCTGTTAGTTTTAAACTTAACATTAATAGCCATGTTTATCCAGTCCTGATGTGGGTCATTAGCACCTGTCGACCACAGCTGGTCGATACTCTACGGTCAAACATTCACAGCAGTCATTGTTCCCTTTTTTAAGGTCTAATATAAGGTGCTATGAGGAAGGCATCACGTTTCGGTGTAGCGAGAACAAAACGGAGATGCAGAAGTCTCAATTACCGGCAGTCAAATGAGTTGGTTGCACTGGTGAATCTCCCCTCCTCCTCCGTCTTCCCCAAACGTGTCACTTATTTTCGCTGCGTGACGCCCGTGCATATGTCCCATTCCTCCCCCGTGGCCGTGTAAACAGCAGGCGGCTAGCCCCCGCCAGAGACCAGCAACCCGCCACTCGCAGACAGTTGCTCAGCCTTGTGTTAACAGTCTCCGCGCGACTTCTCTCTCCCTCTGTCTGTCTGTCTGTCTGTCTGTCTGTCTGTCTGTCTGTCTGTCTGTCTGTCTGTCTGTCTGTCTGTCTGTGTAACAGACAGACTGTCTGTGTAACTGTCTGTGTAACTCTTCTCCTTCTCTCTCTCTCTCTCTGTAACTCTTCTCTCTCTCTCTGTCTCTGTCTCTGTCTCTGTCTCTGTCTCTGTCTCTGTCTCTGTCTCTCTCTGTCTCTCTCTCTCTGTAACTCTTCTCCTTCTCTCTGTCTCTCTCTCTCTGTAACTCTTCTCCTTCTCTGCCTCCATCTCTAGTTACAATGAGATCCAGAAGTTCCACACCCAGATCCTGCGGGTCAAGGACCGCGATGACTTCCCCATGGTGCTGGTGGGGAACAAGGCCGACCTGGACCAGCAGCGAGCGGTGAGGGGCCTGCGAGCGCCTTTGTTTGATGGTTTAAAGGCAGGGGATATGACGCCACCAGGTGTGAGTGTGGTTAGCCGTTACAAGCCGTTTGAAAAAAGGGCTTTGACACCTGTGACATCACCGGTGGGAGTTTCCACCTAGATGTAAGATGGATAGTTAGTTAAGCAACGTCTGCTACAGTCCGCTGGGTGGGCTGGTTGACTGATTACAATTACAATTAGGGCATTTAGCGCCTTACATCGGTTAATTCAACCATGCAAGGCGACAGCCAGCTCGTCAGGAGCAGTTAGGGTCAAGTGTCTCGCTCAGGGACACATCGACACTCAGCTAGGAGGACCCGGGGATCGAGCTAGCAACCTTGAGGTGACAAGACAACGCCTCTACCTCGTGAGCTGACCCGACGGATCTATCCAGCGCACATCTAGGCGGTTGTGATGTCCCTGAAACACACGGGAAGAGGCCGACGTTCCAACAGCCTTGTAATGCCTGATAACACTCCCACCTGGTGGCAGAAGATCCCCCCCCCCCCTTTAAGCGTTTTGCTGAACAGGGTTGTGGTACGAGGTGCGTAGCCCCTGGCTCTCCTCCAAGCCCCCGCAGTGCAGGAAACGGTACAGGTGCGAGTGTTGGGTGTTTCCCCCGTGTGGCGGTGGTGGAGGCGTGCGCACAACGCTTCATGGGAATTTCAGACGTGAGTAATTTCAGAGGCGGTGTTGTAATCATTAGCGGCGGAAACCGTAATCGCAAATAAAATGTGGGTTGCACACATTCTTGCACAGAGGCTTATTGATCATGCCACGGTAGATTTGGGTGTGTTGTTCTCGCATGCGCATCTTTCCCCGTGGGAGACGGGTGTGAAATAAGTGTTAATAAACAGAGCTTGTGTGTTTGTGCGCACTGCATACACAAGTGATGACTAATGAGTCGAGTCAAAGTCTTAACAAGGAATTGCCGCAATAGCCTGCAGCTGTGAAACCACGTTCATCGGCTATTTGAGAGATGTGTGAAAAGAATAGCAGGGCTTGTTGCAGCTCTGTGTTACCGTGGTTCTTCTATCGGCTAGCATTGTCACGGCCGTGGCTGACCTGTCTCGATGTGCGAGTACTTCTGTGCCATCGTCGCGTACTTTGATAACATTTCAATTGAACTCTAATGGTTAATGGGACTGCATATATATATATAGCGCTTTTCTAACCAGTGGCCGAGCGAAGCGCTGTACAATATTGCCCAACATTCACCCATTCAAGAACACATTCGCAATACGAAGACGGAACTAGTAGTTGTCTCAATCGACCCCCTGAGCCAGATGCTGCCACAGCGTAATGTCAAGACGTGGTCGGGTTTGAGGTTACGGTGTTGTGGTTAGCTGCTAGGCCCTGCCCGATAGTGGTGTGGAAACTGGCCTTTTTTTACATTCGCATCAAAAGCTCGTTCGGGGGTTATTTTGTGTCGCAACGTTTTGTTGCAAGATCCACATCGCTTGAGTCCCCGCGCTTATCGATGTTGCATGGACGCCGTGGTGGGTGAGCCCACTGTATTCTGTCGGCGGAGGCAGGCCGGTTAGCATTCAAAGCACTCAATGCTTGTTAGCATTGAGTGCTGCTAGAAGCCTTGGTTGCATTGGGTCGTGATCTCCCCAGGGTGATGCGGATAATGGAGAGGACCAGCCGCTCTACCCCTCAGTGTGAGTCTGACAGGGTGAGGCATAAGCATCTGGAATGGGAGTTGGTGCATTGGGAAAATGTGACTGTTTGTGTGTAGGTGTGTGTGTGTGTGTGTGTGTGTGTGGGCGCTGTTGTGATTGTGTCGGATTACTCACACAGACCTGCAGACAGCTGACCCACACTTAGTAGCAAACCAAGCTATTTTTGGGTTTCTTTTTACATTTTCGTGTGCGTGTGCAATTCCACAGTACGTGTCGTGGTAGCTGTCGTGGCCCTCAATAGCCATGGCAACGGAGTGAATGGGGCAGAATCATCCCAGAATGCATTCTGGTTTTCCTTTGAACAATGGTTACTAGTGTGAACAGCCAAATGTGAATATGTTAGCAAAAGAATTATAGAAATTATGGAATTTTGTACTTAGTCCGAATGTCTTAATCTCATTCACAAAAAGAATGAGGGCATTTTTTTTCGGCACCATTTAAGATGTCTGTAGCGGCTGATTACATTGGGCAGTGTTTATTTGACCTCTCGGGTTCAGAGCTTGGTCGGGAGGCCACTCTAACCCAAAGAGGCGCCCCGAGGTGGGCGGTCGGGTCGGGACGGGGCTCAAACATACCATCAGCAGAGCTCAGAACGTCCTGCTTCTTTTTTTCTTAATTGGTTTCTTTCCTCCCTGAAGATCTCGAGGGACGAGTCTCAGGGCTTCGCCCGGGAGCAGAGGATCCACTACATGGAGGCGTCGGCCAAGAACCGCTACAACGTGGACGAGGCCTTCCTGGAGGTGGTGCGGGCCATAAGGTGACGCACTCGCACACACACGGCACAACCAGGCAGTCACTCGCACACACACACACACACACACACACACACACACACACACACACACACACACACACACACACACACACACACACACACACACACACACACCCTCCCTCATGCCTCTCTCGTCCTCCACAGGAGGTTTCAGGAGACGGAGAGCCCCCCCGCCCCGGCCAGCCACACCGGCAAGCAGAAGGGGGGCGGCTGCCCCTGCACCCTCCTCTAGCCGGGGCCTCCGCCCGCCGCTCCCATCACGCCGCTGTTGCCATGGAGACCAAAAGCCCCCCCCCCCCCCCCCTCGCCTCGACACTTTTGTCTGATGGAGCGGGGGAAGAACAGAAAAGCGAGTGTGTGGACCGGGAGCTGCAGTATTTCCGTCGGTGCATGAGTGCTAGTGTGTGTGTGTGTGTGTGTGTGTGTGTGTGTGTGTGTGTGTGTGTGTGTGTGTGTGTGTGTGTGTGTGTGTGTGTGTGTGTGTGTGTGTGTGTGTGTGTGTGTGTGTGTGTGTGTGTGTGTGTGTGTGTGTGTGTGTGTGTGGAAGGGGGATAGCAGCATCTTGGCAGAGAACAAATTATTTTTTTCCAATTTAAGATGGTTTCATTCGCACTTTGTTGCTAGAAGCATTTTTTTTATTATAATTTTTGTTATGTATTAACTGTGGTTCTGTCTTTTTATGTGAAAGGGAAATTATTAGTTGAAAGAATTGGGGGGATGGGGGGGGGGGGGGGGGGGGGGGGGGCAGAGGGGTAAATCCAACCTCCTCACTGCCGACCGTGGAGGGTTGACGGTGTGATTGGATTCAGCCTTTGTGAACGCCTGTCGAGGTTGAACGGTGTTTTAAGACGTGCTTAGCAAAAGGCATTCAAAGGGTCTTGTGTTTCCATCCAATGACAGTGGATCAAATTAGTCTTACAGCTTTAAGTGTGATTTTTTTTTTTTTATCTTTAAGTGTTGTTTTGCTTTAAAAAAAAAAAAAAGAAGAAGAAGCAGACCAGAGGGATGACTGCAGACGTTTTTTCAAACACTGGTACTATTTCATTTTGTTGGTTGATTTTTAAAAAGGCACAAGGTTCATGAGCGTGTAACTTTTGCATTATATATTTTTTGCCATGATTTTAGCTTAGGTCCAGCAGACCACCTTATAAAACACTAAAACGCCTTATAATTGTTATGTTTGGGCTGAGCTAGGGTGCTAGTGCGCGTCCTAGCCTCCTAGCCTGGGTGAACTCACTCCTGCCCACCAGTCGCACATCGATGGGTTGTGTTTACTTTATCTCATGTTTGTTGCCTCAGCACAGACAACGGGGCCAGATGATCCCGTAACGCCCGCGCAAAATGTGCAAGTTATTACAAGCCAAGCCTAGGTCTGGTGTGTCTCGTGGGGTGGATGATAAAGGCCCAAACACATGTACGTTGTTGTTGTTTTAACGTGTGCATTATTTGAGTTGTTATACGTTTCTAAGAGGTCGTGTTTCCTCATTGAAGAACACAGCAGTTTCCCTAATGGCCTTTTAAGTGGTGAGATTTCGGTCCTAAGAGATATCAGAGATGGCTTCCCTACCCCTGGCCTAATATAATTGTTAATGAGGCTCCCACAGGGAGAAGGTCTCTGTCTAGATATCAGTTGTTGCCATTTGGGTATGGGGGGGGGGGGGGGAAGAAGGTTAGGGGGCGGAGCATATACAGGAAGTGCATGGACGAGGAGAACAAAGAATTCCTACCTGCAGCCAAAGGTCCCATGTTAACCGTTGTAGTTAGTTCAATGTCATCAGCTTTACATTTCATATGCTACAGCAGCAGGGTTTTCACAAGACCATTATCGTTGTTTAATTTAAATTGAATTTAGTATTTTTTGAAAAGATTATTACAAACATTTAATGGTACAATGATTAGGTGTGTATTCCATTTTGTCCATCTACTTTGGTTATGCATTCCTGTTTTTTTTCCTACATGTTTTCATCATTCGTCTTTCGACTCGACATTTCAATGTTTATCTAGCTTGCGACCAGCAGTTCTCACAAGCAATTTTGTACCTAATAAAAAAAATACCAAAGGAGTTTTGTATGCAATTAAACGATTTACTCTTACCAGTGTCTAATGTTCTTTGTCACTGTTGCTATCTTGCATTCTTTATATATAATTCCATTTAATTAATTGTATATTAGTTAGCCTAAAAATAAAATAGTCTAATTTCGATTAATAGTTTGAAGTCGCCAAATCATCAACCAATCTGCCGCTGAAATCCAGTCCTCAATTAACCTACCTCACTAAAATGGAGATTCCAGTCCACCCTCCAATGCCAATCAGCCCACCCCTTCCCTAATTACCAACAGTGACGAAACAAACTTTTCTGCCAGCCAATGTTACGAGAGGAAACCCCGCTGATCCGTTCGGTTTGTTTTTCTTTCGTTCCATCATCCCTTGGACGTGATCTCTGAACCAGCTGATTCACTGCTTGCTTATGAAGCCTTCAGCAAGTATGTTGCCAAACAGGTATGTGGCGTGACGCGAAGCCGGGGATGGTGTTTATGGGAAAACAGGTGAACAGCAGATACTTTTTGAGTTCCGTCTCAAACACAAGGAAATATATCGATAGCAAACCTTTTGGGTTTGCCCTTCAATATGTCGCGCGGGAGTGTCTGAAAACAAAGAAGATTTCCTATAAATAGTTTGTATTTTTTTATGTGGACGGTTTCAGCCCTTAAAGGAAACACCAGTCAGGTAAGCTGGAAGCGTCTGTAGCCTACCGCCTTTTTGAAAATACGAAATAGACGGATCCGTGCGCTGAATATAAGCTTGAGGTGTTACGTATCTAGTGCGTATATATGATCTACGCACTAGATTGTTCGACATCCCATTCGTATATTCATATTCTGGTTACATGATAATACCTAATCGTTGGGATACAAACCAAACGTAACCTACCACTAGATGGTGATAAACCACAGAATACAGCGATACACAGAAGTCATTGTGTTTAACAAGGGTAACCCATCAGATGTTAAATGGCACTAGTATAGCCTCTCTTGCTAAATTAACTTTAACTGTCAAATAATAAGAAGGTTATTTCTTTATTTTTCCTTAGTTTTTGCTTTTGAAAATGCCAGCCTTTGCAGTGATCTTTTTTGGCCGAGTATTGGTTCTCCATCTGGTTTCAGCAAGATTGATCCACAACAATCATGAAGGTAAGAGAAAACTACCTTCTACTATCTGTTTCTGTCTGAGTTTTAGGCTACTCATTCCCCTTGTTTGCTACTGAGCCGTTATATTGCCTTTAGCCTCCCAGCAGATCTGGTTTTATTTGTGCTGAATTTATTCATCTTTATTACAGGTCAGGGAATTGTCAGTAGGGCTGCAACTAATCCTTATTGGTAGATTTTCAATCCACAAATATTTCTTTTAAGTTGATAAACTGTAACAAAGAATTGGAAACGCCCATCCAAATGGACCAGCTCCAACGTGTCGTCTTAAAAGTGCTTCCAAACAATAAAGAGAAACTAAAGTATACATTTGATAATGATCCATGAACCAAGTATTAGTATTTCTGACGCATCAAGCTGCAAATATGTTGTGTTTGTGTACAATTAATTGATCGATTCCGAACTAGATGAATTCTCTGTCATCTGATTTTATCGGCACACGGTTCTGGCCGTGTAACCATTTGGCTCCTCTGCCCAACTGGTTGATGTGAGCCGGTGTTCCTCCTTCTCCGTGCTGATTCCCCCCTGTGGTTGTGGCCGGGCCAGTGTTCCTGGGGGAGAGGCCCGCCGCGTCCTTCTTGTCCCGCTCGCTGCTCTACAACAGCTGGGACTTTGAGCTGGTCCGCTCGGACGACCTGGAGCGCGAGTGCCGCGAGGAGACTTGCAGCTTCGAGGAGGCCCGAGAGGTGTTTGAGGACGACGACCAGACGGTAGGCCCACACACACACACACACACACACACACACACACACACACACACACACACACACACACACACACTCTCTTCTGAGTTTGTTTTCTGACGTGGTAGCTGAAGAATAGACATTAGAGCTGAAGAAATCCGATTTGGGTCCTGGTAGAATCACTCTGGACCAACAGTCTAAGAGTCTTTAATTATACAATATAGGCCTATTTGTTTTGTTTGGACATTGACCTAATCCGATGTTAACACACTATTGTTATTAACAGTAAAGGGGGGGGGGGGGAAAGGAAGCTTAGAAAGCAAACTGTTTTACCATTTACACTACATAAAAAAAAAGGCGAGAGCCCTCTTCAATTGATGCCAGATGTGAGTTGCAAATATTTCACCAAGTGGGGGGGGCGGAGGAGGTGTGTGTGTGTGTGTGTGTGTGTGTGTGTGTGTGTGTGTGTGTGTGTGTGTGTGTGTGTGTGTGTGTGTGTGTGTGTGTGTGTGTGTGTGTGTGTGTGTGTGTGTGTGTGTGTGTGCAAAAAAGGTTCACCTAAACGTTTTTTCCAAATAGAGCTATTTCGTTAAATCTTCTTATGCTTCCATTTTCTAGAAAATCTTCTGGGATTCATATGCAGGCGATCAAGGTAACTCTTTACTTCTATTTTGTGAAGGCCCTTTGCATAGGATTTGACTGTTTGAAATTAAAACGCCCGACCCACAAATGAGATGTTTCTATATGTATTCAAACACCGTATTTTGTTTTTCATCTGACATCTCACAGAATGTTGCTTACCTCATACTGATGACCTATAAAAATGATAATTCTAATAATTATACATTTAAGTTGTCTGGCAACTCTCATCGCTTGGGACGATCTCAAGGTGCTTGACCGTGCATTAAGACAATAAAACAGACGGCACGAAGATACTGATGGGTCGACTAAAAGAAAAGTCAACTTCCTGTCTTTAAAGAAGGCCAGACCTTACATAGCCCCTTTATCAATTCAGTTTCCCCTGTTAACCTCGCTGAGGTCCAACGCTGTGGTTCAGCCTGATCGCGGTGGTTCAGCCTGATCACGGTGGTTCAAACGGCCCGGCTGCTTAGCCGTGTTGGCACACGGGGGTGTGGTGGTTCAGCGGGGAGGGAGAGGGGGAGAGAGAGAGGGAGAGAGAGAGAGAGAGAGGCTCCCGGCTCCAGCATAAGTGTGATGACTGCTGCTTGCAGCCCCCCCGGTGGACGTGGCGGGCCTGGTGGCGGGCCTCATAGCCATCCTGGTCTCGGGCGTGATCATCGCTGTGCTGGGCCTCTACTGCTACAATTCGCGCAACAAGACCGGCAGGAGGTCGGGCAGGTACGTTGTTTCATCCCCAAGAGGGGAGCTGCCGTCCGGAGGGCCGCGGCCCCCCCAACGGTGGGATGGTGGGGGCAGACGGGTTACAGGTGAGCTAGGCGTGTCTTTAGGGGTCACAACGATCGGGTGGAGGAATGAGGGGGTTCTTCCGCACATCTGAGCAAGCGGCGTGAGTTTGCTCACTGAACTGAAACACGTTGAAGAAGCAGACGTGTCGGCGTTGGATTGCAGATTCAAAGGATTTACCTCGTAACGTACACACGCATGACGGCCAGTGAAATGTGTGTGTGACAGACTCTGTATTTTCTGTGCTTAGAAAATATAACATTACAATATAATTTACTATTATTATTATTTATTATTTAATTATTATTATTTTTTTAAGCACTGAAAACACAGTATAATTATATTGTCTTTTGTAGTCATTTAGAGGGTATCTAAATACAACTTTGAGGTTGTATATTTCTGAGGTTTGACAGCCAAAGGGGGTCAATATTCAGGGGGAGAGGGAACGACGCGTAGCGAAAGCCCGCAGGCTGGAATGGAACCAGGGTGAGCCACCGAGCCCGCTGTTACTTAGCGCAGTGCAACAGGATGACTCTAATGCTCCACCGTGTCCCCCTGGGGTCCAGCTCTCCTGTGAGACTAGCTGCTGACGGCCGCCTGGCCCCGGAGATGACCCCAATGACGGCGCTGCCCGCCCTGCCGTCGTACAGCGAGGCTCTGAACCGGAGCGGGCAGCACGACGCGCCTCCCCCACCCTACTCTGGGTATGTATACGGAGGGGGGGGGTCGTCTTTCAGAGAAACCGTAGCGGCAGGTTTATTTGCAATGCGGGACTCGAGAGAGAGATGTACACTGTAGTCATATATTTTTTATTTTATTTTTGTCCACAGGGGGGCGCCATCCGAACCTCCCGATCCAGCGGAACGATGAATAAATGCAGTTTTCGTTTGTTTTTGTTTTTATGGTTTAGCACTGTTGTGAGGCGATTTTTACACCGAGTTTGTTACATAAATTGATGAAAAATAGTGTGATGCAGTCTTAATTTTGCGATTCCGGTTGTTTTCCAATCGTCTGCATTTAAGATATGATGGTGTTCTTGGCTGCAGAATACGTTTTACTTGGTTTCAGGGTAGGCTATATAGACTTCTTATTAAGTTTATGCTTTTAGTGAATGTGACGGTTTCTTTAAAAGTGAAAGAATAAAGTGACATTTTTAAGAGATGATAAACTATGTTCACCAGCTTTGTTCGGCTACTTTTACACATGTTGAATGCCACTTTTTAAATAAAGATCGTTTTGTTTTCACAAATGTATTTAAATAGGCATATTATGGCGAACAACATATTTGTGGACCTATTAAGCTGCACATCGCGAATGATGCAATGTGAACCATAATGTTATGGACAGAGGGTGTTTCCTTTTAGATTTATAATGGTATGTGGTATGCTATTGCGTATTTTAAGAAATATTGAGCCTACAAAGAGCAATATAAACTATAGCCTTTAGATCTAATTGTCCATGCAGTTGTTCAACGTGCGATGCACTTATCAATAAAAAAATCTTAAAACCGAATTTAATAAAGCCGTTTCGAACGCCCTACGACGGTTACATTAGCCTACTACAACGTCTGTACCAGACTCGAAAAGCCGTATCTGCAGTGTGTGTGTGTGTGTGTGTGTGTGTGTGTGTGTGTGTGTGTGTGTGTGTGTGTGTGTGTGTGTGTGTGTGTGTGTGTGTGTGTGTGTGTGTGTGTGTGTGTGTGTGTGTGTGTGTGTGTGTGTGTGTGTGTGTGTGTGTGTGTGTGTGTGTGTGTGTGTACTGGGTGAAGAGAATCGTAGGAAGGGAGGGAGTGTGCAAACGCGCGAGCCAGCCAGCCCAGTCATTCGTTCTTAAAAATGGCGTCTTCTGAACAAAATGACCGAAAATAGCTCTACTACAGGGCCTCCGTGTTGTCCTCACATCAGGCTACACACCCAACGCGGAACATGGCCGTACCACTAAAACTTGTGTCACACACGTAGGACAAATCCAATATGCTCACTGCTGGCCCCTTATTAAACGTGCGCCGTTGTCATAAATGAAAAAAACATTTTACGTTTTTAGTTTTTTTTTTCTTTGTACAGAATTATACCAAGCCAGTCTCATCGCCCGAGCCCTTCAAGCTCATGCCTTTAATTTAAAAAAGGCTCTGAATGCGTAGTTCGCTACGCTACAGAAGCCCATTGCGTTCGGTGGAATGTTTCGTCTGAGCATCTGATATTTTAGCCCGTAACCGCCTCCCTCCGCCATCAGCTGAACCGGCGGCTCTGTTGAGGCAGACAATAGACATTGAAATATATAGGGGGCGAGAGGAGGGAGGGAAGAAACCGGATTTTTGTGGTGGTGGTGGTTGGTGAGACCCCCCCCCACACCACCACCACCATGTCCCCACCCACCACCCACCCCCACACTCACTCTCTCTCACTCGGTCTCTCTCTCTCTATCCACCCCCTCCTCCCCTTTCTGTATCCTCCAGTTCCCCCTCCTCCTCCTCCTCCTCCTCCTCCATTCCGCTCCCCCTCCTCGCTGGTCCCAGTCTTGAGGACTCGCTTGAAACGGGAGAAATAAACAGATACGGAGCAGAGGAAAAAAAGAGGACCGAGGGAGTGATAGCGTGCAAGAATTCAAGGCATATCCTCCCACCCCCTCCCCCCCCTTGAACAAGGCTCCATCTTCATCACCTCAGTATTCTCTTTAATGGATAGAAATTATCCTGGTACTGGATTCGGTGATTTGGGCGCTGGTACGGGATGGAGTTACGAGCGATCGGCGAAAGCAAGGTAAGCGTTTGCTGCCCCGTGCATGAGCAGCCCAGACTACGCTGAATGCATAAATATGCTTAGCTTGCTCTAACAATGCCCATGCCGATAGAGGCACCGCGATCCACGCTCCCTCCGTCGCTCCCACCGCATTCGCACCCGGTCGACACGGCGGCTGTTACATTGTTTGCATCTCGCAGGTATACGGATCCGTATTGTCATTAACAGGGGGGGGAAAGCGGGTGTCTCGAAAACGCAAGGAATGCGATCGAGGGGGTTAACACATGACACGGAAGGTATACCCAGACAGAGGAGAGGAGGGCGAAAAGAGGGGGATGGGTCGGTGGATGCCGCTTGCAAAACGTATTATCAAATATGAAAGAACAATATTAGATATGGTTATTGCGCTGGAATTCACCCACCCCCAACCCCCCCATTTAACGCACGGCCACATACGTGTTTGAGTACAAGGCTTTGGCACAACGACCCTGATTTCATGCCTTCAGATGCGATTGATTGGTGGCTCAGTAATTAGCAGTACAAATCAAATACATTTGGCAGTGCGATGCACAAGAGCTACTGCACTCTCGGCAGCTGGCTGGTATCGTTACTGTAGCTAGTAGCTCACTGTCTCGCATCCATACGTGTTTTATGACGGAAACATTACGGCGTCGAGTCTGCTTTCTCGTCACATTAAATGACATTTGTGGTTTTGATATCGATGTGGACGAATCGATCCGCGGCACGCACATGCATTATTGCATGTTTATATGTGAAATGCATCATGCCCTTCCTCTCATGCATCATGTAATTACAGAAGGCACATATGCAAATAAGAGCAAGTTACATTAAAACAATCCGCAGTCGCTAGGTATGTTTATGTTGCATGATTATTACCCTTAATAAACAGGAAAACGACAAGCTTTCTGAGTTAACGTGACATTATGGCACTTTGTCATGACACGTGTGACTGGGCTTGTATTAGTTACGGGAACATTAATTGCTATTATTATTACTATTACTATTATATGATATGACAGGACCACTCCAGGCGTAACACCATGGCGTTACACGTGTTAACGTTGTTAGGTGTGGGGCAGACACACATCATATAATGCTAATTACTTACATTCCACGTTAGCATCCGGCTAGCACTAGCAGTCTCCCCTGGTTATTCTAAAAGCACCTTTATTAAACCGCTGGTGATTCTGCACATTTTATTGACACACCAAGGCGTCCCCAAGACATGTAAAGCGCATATGCATTCTTTATTTTTTGATTAAAATTGAGGAATGGATTAATTTGACTTGAAAATAGTTCGCTCGTTTTAAGATTAGCCCTGGCTAATTACCGATAAAGACAGCCATAGATGGAGTCATAAGCTAGCTGCCGTCTACGGTCACACCGCTGGCTAGCGACTAGCTAGAGGCTAGCTATCAGACGGGGAGACCGATTGGTTTTCCTCCCGCTCCCGCAGAATCCATATACTTCTTTACATTACAGCAGTCGTCGATTCTGTCTATTAAAGCAAACGTTTACGTTCATGTGCATTGTCAAAACGCTGGGCCCGTTCTAGCTATGTTGCATTAGCTACACCTCAGGCTCGACCCAGCTACACATTTCTAGTCTCCTTGACAACCGAATCAATCTCGCTACAGTCTGGAGTCCTGTGTGGGGACTAGTTCATGCCTTGCATCCCCTGCCTGCAAAATTCACTTTCATTTCTCATTTGGTAAAAGCATCGTGGCAGTGGATTTATATTCCGAGAACGTTTATGTTCCCTGATATCTGTCCCCTGGTGAGGCAGGGGGAAATAAAACAAGAGCGATCCATTGTAAACGTGTATGCACTTTATTAGGACCATGTTGATCAATTTGAGAACGTGTCTGTCTTGTCTTAGGTTTACCAATTTGTGTTAGATTTAACCCATTAGGCCTTTGTCGATTGCCCGTGGATGCTCTTACTATAGTAACTGAACTCACACACACACACACACACACGCACACACTAAAAACGCACACGCACACGCACTCTCTTATCTCTTTAAGCCACTTGAAGATTATACATTTTCTTCATATCCTGGTCGTAACCAGAAAACAATTGCATCAATACCTTAAGGGGGTTTCTCACATCGTATACTTTAACTGTATACATGCCTCTTTATGATGTGAGGCGTTAACCCTACCATTAAGTATTTAAAAAAATCATAAAGTGTAAAATCTCTGCAGTATAATTTGTAACCCAGAAGTCTGGCCAATTCTAATGGAAAATGCCTATGCATGAATAGATATTCAATCCCAGGTTAGCTGTATTATAGTTTCTAGTGCTGATTCAATTTAATGCTCACCATGTCACATTACAAAGTCAACACGGAGTCAGACAGTGAAATATGAACACACACACACACACACACACACACACACACACACACACACACACACACACACACACACACACACACACACACACACAGTTATAGGTATTTCAGACACATTGGATTATACAGCTTGATTACCCTTTCAAGCATGCACAGTCAAACAAACAGACCACCAAGAAACATTACAATTGAGTCAAAAAGGTCCAAATTAATTATTGGAACTGCCGTCTATCAAAAGGGCCTACACCGTGTTGAACAATGGAGTGCATTCGGAAAAACACTGTATTAGGAGTTCATTTATAAGAGGACTCAGAAATCACACTAAATTACGTAATCAACTTGTGGAAATTTAATTTAAATGTCACGGCTAGCCCAACTCCGGATGATTCTCAGGTAGAGGCTTGGGATCGCTGTTGATTGGACTGTGCGAGTAGAAAGAGGAGGGGGGAACGCAAGCCATAAAGACGCAGTACCTGAAATGATGGACCACTTCTCACGAGACTGGGGAAGTGCTCAGTACTCAGACCGAGGCGGGCCACAGGGGCTCATTCAGTCCAACCCCACACTGCCTCACACCCAGCAAAAGGCTGAGTCACGAGAGCCGTGCGCCCCTCGTTCTGTCACTATGCCTAACTTAACGGCCCAAGCTGTGGCCAACACTTACAGCCCAACAAACATACAAAGACACCTGTTCTCTGGTACAAAAACCAACAAACAAGCAGCAAACATAGGATGAAATGGTGCTGGTTTAACCTCAATTTAATAGCCAACCATTATGGTGCTTTTACTGATTTATGCTTGAATAGTGATGAAATGATAACCCGATTTATCAGTCAGATAAGATTAGTCGATTTAATCATTCACCAAGTGAAAATATGAAACACTTGCAGTTTATAGCAGCAGAAATGCAAATAATTAATACTTCATGTTAAAACATTCTAGTAAATTACGTAGGACTAGGTCATTTCTGTAGATTTGGTCCATCACTTATAATTGGCATTTTTAAATTATGTGATTAATTTAATACATAATAATAATGAATAGGTTATCTTGCTGTACCCCTATTCTTGGAATGCATTTGTTACACTAAACTGTGCAGTTGTCCAACTAATCAATTAATTAAAATAACATCTGCATGATTTTAATTCAGAACCCAAACTCTAACCATGACAAATTGCACCTGTTACAAATTGATACATAAACCTAATGACTAAAACACCAAATGTGAACCTCTCAAAAATCAATATAAATATTTAGCATATTCTATTAGCTTTCAATGACAATGGTTGGATGTGATTCTTTTCATATTTCTCCTTTCTTTTAATTTGTTTTATTGTTTGAAGTCAATAAATACCTATTATTGAAGCTTGTATGTTGGTTAGAAGGGCAATCCATCACCTGAACCTGAGGGAGCTATCGTGTCATGGAAGGTACTTCGCTCAGGAATCAAGATTTGTATCTGAAATGTATGTGGGTATAGCAAAGCTGTGGATTCTCTGTTTTCCATCTATTCATACGCTCAATACATCCCTCCGCTCTCATCGCTCATCTGACAGTATAATGTTTAATATTCCGCACAATGACTTTGTCGATAGAATTATAGCAATTGCTGTTATAGAGGAAAAAAGAGCTCTGATGAAGTGGCTTGATCTACAGTGTGCTCTCCCCTTCGCGAGCACACGCACACAGATCAATCTTAGACCATTGTCAGTTCTGTAGCTCTGGTATTGTCATAGTTATACCAAGGGGCTCTCTCCCAATTCTCCGCCTGCCTCATACGACAATTCACCGGTCACCTTTTGTAAGCGTTTTCTTTAAGAGGGAAAAATTACTTGAACATATAATTATAAAAATACCTTTGTCCACCTTTACCCACACACTCGTCACTGAGACTTCACTTGAGACTCAATAGCCCCCCCCCCCCCCCCCCCCCCCTCACAACATGGGGCTTTCTGGTCAATTATGATTTTCATTTGGGATTGGGCTATTGATCCGGCTTAAAATGTGAACCCTGTTTTTCTGTGTCTCCCCCCCCCCCTTCAGCCTGGTGTACGGCAGCTCCAGGTCCTCCCACCCCGACTCAGAGCTGCTCCACCGCCAGGCCTACGGGAGCCCCCACCCCCTGCAGGGCTATGCAACCAATCACCATCCAGGGAGCGGGGGACAGGGCGGAGCCTGGGGGGCAGCTGGGCGGAGCCTAGGTGAGGCCTGATAAAAGTGTGCGCTTCGTCCGTAGAAATAACAGGTCTGGTTCCTAAGTGGTTGCCTGGTAACAGCCGGTATGGGTTTGGTGAATCCAAAGGGTTCAATTTTCCTTCTATGTTGCCGGAGACGTACATTAGCCGCCAATCACAACGTAGCGTGTTCCAAGACGAAAACATCTTTTGTTGAACTGGAGCAATTTTTGTATGCGCCTTTTATAGATTATAAAAAATGAAAGTGCATAACGACAAAGGGCTCTTACACATCATGTGCCACATTTCATCTTTCTTTTTATATTCAAACACCTACTTAGCACAATGAGAAGCTATAACGATATTGAAGAATTCTGTTTCATAACGCCTATTCCAAAATCGTATATCGAGCGTGGAGATATTATCCGTCTCTGTAAAGATGTCTTGCTTGTTCTCGGCTGAGCTTGGACCGGCCTGCTCCTCCCTCATCCGGACTCCTTCTTGACTTTCCTCGTGGTTCTTGGGATGTGCTCCCCCCCCAGGGTTGTCAGGACTTTTTGACGCCGGCCTTCACCACCATGGCAACCCCTCAGGTCACGACCCGTCCGTCATGAACCTGATCTCGGCCCTGGAGTCTCGGGGGCCCCAGCCCCCGCCCTCCGCCTCCTCTCTCCTGTCCCAGTTCCGGACTCCGTCCTGGCAGTCTGGTGAGTGGGCGTTCGCTCTGGGAAAACATGGCCGTCGGTGTTTTTTGGTTTGTTCAAATAATCCCAATATGTTATTAAAAATAAACCGGTGCATGAGTGGTAAGATAATGGCCTTGTGGGCCCTGCAGTTCGAGGTTATTCATGTCGACAACAGGCTGAACAATGGGCTAAAATTGTATGAAATTGTTGAAACCAACAAAGAGATGTCCTTACAAAACGATAAAATACAGCGCTCAGTGCATGAAGCTTTAGTTGTGGAGAAGCTATGGTTGCTTTGCAACAGTAAGAAAGGGAATAAAGGCTCTACTTTAACCAAGAGGCAGTGCGCATCACGGTCTCCAGCCTGCAGAAGTTGTTGTGGGGCTGGCACCAGAGCCTGGTCAATCTTTGCAGATATTGAAGATTGAAGATTTATTATAATCAAGTGAATATAACATATACAACATATACAACATATAACAATAAGGTATGGCGTGTGTATTCAATCTAGTCCGTGATTTAAGTGTGTGTGTACGTAAAAGTGTATGGGTGTAGGTGTAAACATACCTAGGATACAACTAAACCAACAGACCAAAGGAACCAACAATAAGGGGTGCCTCCCACACGAGTACCACCCTGACACGGGGCTCACCGGTCTACCTAAATAAGCCCAGCTCAGGTGTTGTCAATGAGCTCGTTAGGCTCCCCTCGTTAGGGTCGTGACAGTAAGGCCACGTTGATACGTAGCAGGGTATTTATAGAAACGAATATTCCCCCCCCCCCCGTTTTCAAAAATAACATTGTGCACACAACATCGTTTTCCAAAAAGTTGTCGTTTACATCAACCCGCATAAATACGCCGTCGAGCGCCATTATAACGATGCCAAACCTATGGGCGGCAGTGTAGGGAGAAGGATAAAGCCATGCAAGCCAATCAGAATCCTCGGAATCAACAGCAACGAATAACACGAGCGTCTTCCTGTAAGAAACAAACTGTAAACATAGGGCGCTCATATGACGTTAAGCATTTCCTGGCGCATAATGTGACGCTTCAGAACCTAAAACCCCGTTTCTCCCCGTTGACACGACGACACATAACCGGCGTTTTCAGAAATCTCCACTTTGGGCAGAGTTTTTTAGAAATGATCGTTTTCTGTGACAAAACAAAAACCCCTTTGTGTAAACGGGGCCTAACATAGTGATTAGTGGGATGTTTACCGAGTTGAGGACTGGAACACAGTACTGACCCACTGCAGTTGGTATCAACACCCCCCTGACCCTCCCCCTCTCCCCCTCTGTCCTCCAGCCATGCACACGCCGGCCCCCGCTGAGCTCTTCATCTCGGGGTCCCTCCCCGGCTCGGGCTCCTTCCCGTCGTCCTCCGCCCTCTCGGCCTATCAGCACCCGGCGCCCTTCTCGGGGCGTTCCTTCACCCCCTCGCTCTCCCTCCAGGACACGAGCACCTTCAGCCCCACGTCCAACGGCCTGCTGTCGCCCCACGACCCCCTGCTCCACATCAAGCCCCCCCCGCAGCCCGGCCTGGGCTTCGACCGCCTGCTGTCCTCGCAGAGCGCCTCGGCCTACCGGGGCGGCGGCCAGGAGCCTCCGGGGCCCCCCCAGTCCCAGGGCCCCTCGGGGCCCCCGGGCCGCCACCTCTCCAGCGCCCAGTTCAACCTGCTGTCCTCCCAGCTCCAGGACCAGTCGTCCCAGCTCTACAACACCTCCATGTTCTCGTCGGGGCCCCCCCCGCCCCCGCCCCAGGCCCAGCCCCCGCAGGAGCGCGCCGTCCCGCGGCAGGACAGCGTGATCAAGCACTACCAGCGCGCCTCGGCGGCGCAGGCCCAGCTGCAGAGCCCCGGGCCGCACCCCCTGCAGCACTACCTGAGCTGCGGCGGCCCCCCGGGCTACCAGCAGCTCTCGGGCCACCACCACCGGCACGCCGCGGTGTCCTGCAGCCCCCTCGGGGAGCTCAGCCCCTCCTCGGACCCCAAGCCCTCGTCGCGGGCCGAGGCGCAGGCCTACCGCCCCGCCGTCCCGGCCCCCTACGCCCCGGCCCCCTCCGCCCCCTCCTCCGCCCCCTCCTCCTCCGCCGCCGCCGCCGCCGCCGCCGCGGGCCCCAAGCCGACCAAGAGCTCCGGCTCCAGCAGTGGCTACTCCTCCTCGGGGTCGGCCTCGTCCCGCACGCCCCACACGCCCCCCTCCGCCTCCTCTACCTCGTCATCTTCCTCCTCAGCCTCCGGCGGCGGCGGCGGCGGCGGCACCTCCGCGTCGGCGCCCTCGCGCCAACAGCCCTCGTCGCAGTCGGCGCCGCCTCCCCCCCCCCCGCCGCCCCCTCCCGTGGTCTCTTCCACTCCGGTCCAGCAGGCGGCGCCCAAGCCCTGCCTCTCGGCGTACGGCTCCCCCGTCACGGCGGTGAAGCCCAGCGCCGGCCTGCAGGGCCAGACCCCCCCCCAGCAGCAGCAGCAGCAGCAGCAGCAGCAGGCCCAGTCCTACTCCCCCAACCAGCCCCCCTCTGCACACATTGCACAGCCCTACGGGGGCTTCAACTCGCCGCAGGCCCAGGACCTGAGCTCCGGGCCGCTCCCCTCTGGCGGGAAGGGGTACGGCGGCCTGGGGCCCGGCGGACGCTCGTTCTCGGCGGAGGTGGTCTACGGGGCCGACTCCAGCTACGGCCCCCTGGGCGGCGCGGGGAGTCCGTCCCTGGGCTACGGCGGGGCGGGGGCCTCCTCGGGGAGCGGCGCGTCGTCGGCCGGGGGCGTGTCCTCGGGGTCGGGGGCCGGGGGTCCTTCGGGGGGCAACGGTGGCTCTTACCACATCCCCGACTCCAGCCCCTCCCCCTCCGGCAACTCGGCCGTCGTCCGGCCCGGCCTGCACTCCCCGGTCCCCCCGCGGCCGACGCAGTCCCCGGGGGGGGGGGGCCGGCGGCGGCGGCAACAAATACCTGTCGTCGGTCCTCTCCCCGGCGTTCATGTCCTCGCCGCAGGGCTACCCGGACGGCCGAGCGGCTCAGGGCCAGTCGTACCACCCCTCCTCCTCCTCCTCGTCCAAGTCCAAGGCCGAGGCCGACCTGCTGGGCGTCGAGCGGCCCCACGAGGAGGAGGAGGACGACGACGACGACTTCCTCATCCAGCACTTACTGCACGCCCAGAGCCCCGTCCCGCACCCCTCCCAGCCCGCGGCCCAGGCCCGGGACGGCGGCTCCAAGGCGCTGCCCTACGACATGAACAAGGCGTCGGAGGAGCGCTACCACCTGCAGAGCGTCATCCGCACCAACAGCGCCCCCGGTGGCGGCGGCGGCGGTGGCGGCGGCGGCGGCGGCGGCGGCGGCGGGCTGGACGGCCAGGTGGAGATGTCGCTGAAGAAGCAGCACCAGCAGGTCAAGTCGGAGCAGAGTCGCGTCGGGGCGGACCCCCACCCGCACTCGAACCCCCACGCGCACGGCGGCCATCACCAGCAGCAGCAGCAGCACGAGGCCATGGGCTCGGTGGTGCACTACGGCCGGGGGGACCCCTACTCACAGCACTCGCAGCACCCCCACCACGGCGCCCACGTGTCGGCGCACCCCCAGCAGCAGCAGCACCCCCAGCAGCAGCACCCCCAGCAGCAGCACCCGCAGCAGCACCCGCAGCACCCGCAGCACGGCCAGCACGGCCTGCCGCACCCCCACGGCCACGCCCACCCCAGGGAGCTGAAGAAGGGCCCCGACGCGGCCGAGCTGCCCTACCTGCGCAAGACGCCCGACGCGCAGCGGCAGGCGCGGCAGGGCCAGGCCGCCATGTCCCTGATGGACGCGCCGGCCGACCGGCCCGTGCCGTCGCACATGCTGCAGTCCGTGCTCTCGCACACCGCGCGCACCAAGATGGACCCCCAGCAGGACCCCCACCCCCAGGGCCAGTCCTCCCAGCTGCAGCTGCAGCTCCAGTCGCACGCCATGGAGGCCCACTACGGCCGCGGGGGGCCCCAGGCGAGGGACCAGGGCCCCGGCCCCGGCGGGCAGAACTCGGTGTCGCCGCTGGACATGCTGGAGCGCTCCCTCGCCCGGACCAACGGCCGGGACGGCGGCGCCTTGCCCGAGAGGGGCGGCGGGCTGGGGGGGGAAGGCGCCACCAGAGAGAGACACCGGCAGCAGCAGCAGCAGCAGCAGCAGCAGCAGCAGCATCGGCTCCCCCCGCACCTCCACCCGCAGCCGTCGCCCTCGGACCTCCACGACTTCCTCTCCGAGCCCGACATGATGTCGGCGCCGTCGCACCTCCACCACCTCGGCGGGCAGCAGCAGCAGCAGTCCCACGGCCAACACAACGCCCATCACCAGCCCCAGGCCCACGCCCACCACCAGCTCTCGCACCCCCACGTCGGCCACGCGCACCCCCACCAGCTGGCCGCCAACATGGCAACCTCGCAGCAGCAGCAGCAGCAGCAGCAGCAGCAGCAGCAGCAGCAGCAGACCCAACCGCGGGAGCCGGAGCCACAGCTGGCGCATTCCCAGTTAGATCAGCTTAAAGAGCACCAGTTTGACACTGTGAGCCCCGTGGGCAAAGCAGGACCCAATCAGACTCAACAGCAGCAGCAGCAGCAGCAGCAGCAACAGAGGTTCGTGCCGCTCACCTCCATCTGCTTCCCGGACTCTCTCCTCCAGGATGAGGACCGGTCCTTTTTCCCCGGGATGGAGGACATGTTTTGCTCGGAGGATTACAAGTCGAGCTGCGTCGGGGACGCCGGGGCGGGCCAGGGCGTCCAGGAGGGCATCGCCCAGGGCCGGGGGCAGGGCCAGGAGGCCATGAAGGCCTCCGGGGGCGGCTACGACATGATGGGTCACCACGGCGACCAGGGCTACGGACAGTACTGCCACGGCCTCCCGGAGACGGGCAACGGAGGCATGCACTTGGACCTGGACGCGCTGAAGAGCCACGAGCTGCCGTCCACCGTGAACACGGAGCAGCTCGGCCTCATCCAGTCGCAGGCCTCCGGCCTGGGCATGGCGGGCTCGGGCGCGCCCGGCGACGGCTCGGTGAGCAAGATGATGGGCGCGCCGCCGGGGCTGGGCGGCGGCGGCAACAACACGGGCCCCGGGGGCCTCACCTCGCCCATCTTCTGCTCGTCCCGGCCCAAGAAGCTCCTGAAGACCAGCTCCTTCCACCTGCTGAAGCAGCGCCGCGAGCCCCCCGCGCAGCCCAAGAAGAGCTACGCGCAGGAGTACGAGTTCGAGGACGACGAGGACAAGGCCGACGTGCCCGCCGACATCCGGCTGAACAGCAGCCGCCGGCTGCCCGACATGCTGCCCGACCTGGTCTCCAGCTGCCGGAAGGCGGGCGGCGGGACCCCCGGCGGCAGCGGGCTGAGCCCCCTGATGGGCGACATGGAGTTCTGCCACCCCACCGCCGGCGGCGGCGGCGGCTACGCGCCCATGGGCGCCCACCCGCCGCAGCTCCTCCCCCACGAGGGGCCCAAGAAGCGCGGGCGGAAGCCCACCAAGCCCAAGCGCGAGGGGCCCCCGCGGCCCCGGGGCCGGCCGCGCATCCGCCCGCTGCCCGAGCCGCCCTACTGCCGCGGCCTCCTGGGCGCCGCCGGCGGGGAGACCAAGAGGGGGCGGGGCCGCGGCCGCGGGCGGGGCCGGCGGGACGAGGGGATGCTGGAGATGCACCGGGACATGGCCAAGCCGCCGTGCCTGCCCTATCACCCACAGCAACAGCAACAACAACAACAACAACAACAACAACAACAACAACAACAACAACAACAACAACAACAACAACAACAACAGCAGCAGCAGCAGCAAGTACAGCAACACGCGCCGCAGCAAATGCCGCCGCAGCAGTTCCACCAGCAGATGCAGCACCAACACCTCCATCACCAGGCCGCCCCCCCGCCGCCGCCGCCCCAGCTGCACCACCACCAACACCACCACCTCCATCAGCAGCAGCAGCAGCAGCACCTCCCCTACCCCCACCACCAGCCGCCCCCCCAGCACCAACAGCACGCCCAGCACCAGGAGCCTATCAGACCCATCAAGGTGGGCCCAACCGCACCCACACATTGTTTGATGTTGTCCCTCCTCGTGGGCGGGTGATATCCCAGCTACTGGGTCAAATAGCGATGAAGGTGCAGAGTAGAACGACGTGAGGTGGTTTTTGGTCGGCGTTCAGGTAGCTGTGGTTAGCTGTAGCCTTCGGTCATTTACATTTAGGGCATTTAGCGGACGCTAAATGCCCTAAATGTAAATGACCGAAGGCTACAGCTACCACAGCGGTCATGACCTTCTGTGTAACCTCCTTCATGGTCCTCCAGTACCCCTCGTCCTGTGATCCTATAGCCGTTGACAAAGCCCCCCCCCCTGGCCCTCCCTGTGTTCCCAGATCAAGCTGCCCATCGCCTCCATGCCCTCGTCCGACGCCCTGCTGCGCACGGACTCGCTGTCCAGCAACGAGCCCGTGCTGTCGGACGGCTCGGTGGGGTCGGCGCCCTCGCTGGGCCTGAGCCCCGGGCCCCCCCCCAGCATGGACATGGGCAGGGCCGACCTGAACCCCAGCCACGAGAAGATGATGAAGCAGCAGCAGCAGCAGCAGCAGCAGCAGCAGCAGCTGAAGGCTCCCGAGGTGAGCCACCGGGAGGAGCGATGTCGCCGGGAACAACCCCTGTTCGGTGTCCACTCGGTGGGGGGGGTGTTTGATAGGTTTCCTGGGGGTTATAATAACATACCCCTACCAACCTGAGAGCCTTCTTTGGGGAGTGTGTACGAGGTGGTACTGATGGTGATGCTGGTGATATGCCGATGTGTATTGCGGCGGCCGATGAGACACGGGCCAATCATGAGCTGGTCCGCCATATGCTTATAATGTGGCAGGGCTTTCATCTGAGACAATTGGTGTCTAGGCGAAAGTCTGCACGCTTTTCAAGTGTCAATATAGTGGTAAGTTACACACCGCCTCGTATTATCTCTTTCTCTTAATTTGAAGAGGCTGGCGAATCGTCCGAGAAAAAAATGTTTTCTGGGAAATCGCATTTTTTTTTTTTTTTGTTTGAGCTGGCGCTCGGTGATGTGTGACCCAAGCCGCGAGTTTTCACATTTCTGCTGTCAAATTATACACAAACAGCAAAACAGCTTGAGGAACGGGGAGCTGAGGAAATAATTACAAACGGGATGGGACAATATCTTTCTGTAATTCCGGCTGGTGATTTCAAACACTGCGAGAAGAATTGGTTCCTGCCTTCATTTGAACAATTGTTATGATAAAAAGAAGCTTGCTTTTGGTTATTACATTATCATATCGTATCATATAGAGTCTGCAGAAATATATACATATATGCATACGCATAAAAAGTATGTTTTCAACCTTTTAATCCAATCCTGATTGACAGCCCGACTGATGGCCACGATACAATTTCTTAACAATGGGTTTGGAGAACAGAGGCTGCACCGTTTGTAACTATTCACTGCAACACGCTAGCATTGCTACCCTGGATGTTCTTCTTATCACTCCCCCCCCACTGGGGGGGAGTGATAAGAAGAATATCCAGGGTAGCACTGCTAGCATGCCACCAACGAAGTACACCAAAAATCACACATATATATATATGGTTTATATATATCCTATCTACCCCATTGTGTGTCTTCATTCTCCCTTTTGACCCCCCCCCCCCTCCCCCCCCTCTGCCACAGATGACCTGGGAGAGGGAGATGGATGAGGAACTGACCCCTGAGGCCTGGGCCACCATGCAGAAGCTCTCTAGCACGGTAAACCCCCCCCCCACACACACACACACACACACACACACACACACACACACACACACACACACACACATCAACACACACACACACACACACACACACACACACACACACACACACACACACACACACACACACACACACACACACACACACACCACCCCATACACATTCACCACCAGCGCACCATAAAGCCATACCTAACCTGCAGGGTCATCTATAATTCACACACTCACATATTCAAACTTGGCAAGGGGAGGGCAGGGTTCCCTCGAGGGAGGGGGGGGGGGTGGGGGGTGTACCTTATTTATATCCCGGGTGAACTTTAAGGTGGGAAAAAGGGGTTAGAAATCGATCAAACGGAAAATCCTTCGGGTTGCAGCCATTTCCAAGCAGCTCTGAGCGTGGATCTAACGGAGATCTCCGTGACCCCACACGGCGGTTGCTGGTCCGGAACGCCGTATGTGTTGTTATGTTGTTTTGCTTTTCATTTTATGTTCTTTGACATACATTAGCGTTTCGGGCCGCCAATAGAGGGCGAGAGGGAGACTCTATAGTCCTGAGTGACAGTCCGCTTTCTCTGACTGACAAAAGGGAGAGAAAGGCAGAGAGGAGAGGAAGGCTGTTGCCAGGGTAGCTGTTGCCACGGTTACCCGATTTTTGATGGTGAGCCCTCAGCTGCCCCCTGCTGGCCGTGGAGGTGTATTACCGTTATTGTCAAGGGACCAAAATAACATCCGTAGCACACATAACACCACATAACTGGAATTTCCGTGGCAACATCAAATGTGTAGTTGCATCTTATTGGATACATAGTCACATCTATCTTTATCTGCCATATAGTTTCTATCTCTGGGAAAAGTTTTGATATATTCTTCACACATATTCCACCATCAAACATACGTTCTCGGTTTTACTTTGAGCTCTTAGCTGCCTTGACTTCTTTGACTTTATCTGTTTTCTTGTCTATGTATTCACCCTCTCCTGAAAATGGACTGTACTTTATACTTTGGCTGTACTGCGTGGCTGGTCTTTAGCCAATCTAGGTAGCATTTGAGTGTTGCAGAGAGAGAGCATAAAACGGCAGAAGCGGGCAAGATTTGGAAAGTAAACAACTCGAAAAAAGCATTTGCTCCCTCTCTGCTCCTTGGCGAGCTGTTCCTGTTGCACGCCAACACCTGTGGAGAAACTATTATAACAGCGTGTGCATGTGATTGACAGGCCAATTAGATTACCTCCACCAATTAGGCATGAGATTCCCTAATTGGTTCGAAATAGGGTAAGGGTACTTAGTACTTAATGAACACAGCGCAATCCACTCACTAATACCTGACGGGCGGCCACGGCCTTTTGTAACACAGGCCACTCCAACGATAGCAATTCGATGTGACCTGCAGCACCTTTTAACTCGCCGTCTTATGATCGACACACGTGATCCCACCGTACCACCGGTGCCATCCCTCATCTCTGACCCCCCCGTGGCGTTCCCCTCCCTGCAGACGGAGGACAAGGCCCCCGAGCTGAAGCCGGGCTTCGTGGCGTCCTTCCTGGACTTCCTGAAGACGGGCAAGAAGCAGCGCTCGGGGCCCGAGGGCGACGACGACGACGACGACGACGACGACGAAGACGACGACGACGAGGAGGAAGACGAGGAGGACGCGGGCGGGGACCCCTGCTCCTCCCTGAAGGGGGGGATGCGCCCGCTGTCCACGCCGCCTCCTCCCTTACCCCTGGCCCCGCCGCCGTCGCAGCAGGAGCAGCAGGAGCAGCAGCTCGCCGCCGCCGCCTCCGAGTTCGGCGAGGCGGGCGGACCCTCCGCCGGGGAGGCCTGCGCCGGCGACGACGGAGACGACGGCGACGAGGAGGCGGGCTCGCTGGGCCTCAGCGGCTGCCCCAGCCCGGGCAAGCGGCTGGACGAGGAGCTGAAGAGGAACCTGGAGACGCTGCCCTCCTTCTCGTCGGACGAGGAGGACTCGGTCAGCAAGAACCAGGACCTGCAGAAGAGCATCTCCTCGGCCATCTCGGCGCTCTACGACACGCCGCACTCGCTGGCCGCCGCCATGGCCGCCGCCGCGGCCGTGGCCGAGGCCCAGGCCCCGCCCAGCCCGCGGGCCCCGCCCCCCCTCAGCCCGCCCCTGCCCCCCACGCCGCCGCCGCTCACGCCGGCCCGCGCGGAGGAGGCGGAGGTGACGGCCGTGACGGAGGAGGAGGAGGAGGAGGAGGAGGAGGACCGGCGGCACCACCGCCACCTGGACGCGCTGGAGGAGCAGCTGGAGGAGGAGATGGAGCAGCAGCAGCAGGAGCAGCAGAGGGCGAGGGGCCCGGCGGAGAAGGAGCAGCAGCAGCAGGACGGGGGGCCGAGGGCCGCGCACGGAGAGGGCCCCGACGAGGAGGAGGAGACGACGAGGAGACGAGGAGAGGAGGCCAGCATGGAGGAGGCCTGGAAGAGAGGCATGGAGGAGAGGAGGCTGGCCGACTTCCACATGCTGGAGGTTCCTAAAGTCGAAGGTACGGTCTGCATGTCTATCCGCCTTCCTGTCTGTCTGTCTGTCTCCATCAGTCTGTGTGTCCATCTAGCCAGCCTAACGACGAAGCCGTGTGTACACTCAAGGGCCGATTACGGTTCCCCGTTGACGCAAACGCAAGGGCCCGACGTGCGTCTCCCAAAATGTTTAACCTTTCGCCTTTCTGTGATTGGTCCGCTTGCTATAGTGGTCGTTGCATTGTGTCGACGTGGAACCATACCCGGGCCTTGAGCTCCGTCCCCCGTCGTCCGTACAGTAACCGTAACAGCACCACTGAGTGTGTTGCCCTCTCCCGGTTGCCAGGCAACTGATCAGCCTCTCTGCGTCCTTGTTGCTCCCTCTCTCTCCGTCTCCCCTCCAGACTCCCCGTCCGCCCCCCCAGTTCTGGCGCCCGTCCCCCCCTCCCCCTCCCTCTCCCCGCCAGCTGCCTTGCCGGCTCCCCCGGCACCCCCCAGGCCTGACGAAGAGGAGGAGGAAGAGGAGGAGGAGGAGGAAGAGGAGGAGGAGGAGGATGAAGAAGAGGTGGACGGCGAGCCCGGCTCCTCCTCCCCCACCGACGGGTCCCGCGGGCCGGTCCGCAGGGTCCCGCCCCCTCCCCCCCCCCACCGCCGCCGCCAACCCCGCCGCCGCCGCCGCCGTGGCGGGCTCCTCCCCGCCCCCCTCGGCCTCCCCCCCGGCCGGGGCCACCTCCCCCCTCTCCGTCCCGCCGGC
>NC_082383.1:22702963-22706451 GCF_031168955.1 Gadus macrocephalus
AGGAAGAAGTGGCTGAAGGAGGTGCCCTCCTCTTCCTCGGACTCCTCCTCCTCGGCCGACGGCGCCAGCGACGACGAAGGTCAGCAGGGAGCGCACGCACGCGCGCACGCACGCACGCACGCACGCACGCACGCACGCACGCACGCACGCACGCACACACACACACACACACACACACACACACACACACACACACACACACACACACAACCATACACACACATACAACCATACACACACACACACACATGCAACCATACACACACACACACGCACGCACACATGCAACCATACACACACACACACACACACACACACACACACACACACACACACACACACACACACACACACACACACACACACACACACACATACAACCATACACACACACACACACATGCAACCATACACACACGCACACACACACACATGCAACCATACACACACACACACACACACACACACACACACACACACACACACACACACACACACACACACACACACAGACGGGCTCCACTGTATCTCACCAGAACTCCCGCTGCTCGTATCCCCACGTATTGATCACACAGGAAACAGGATCCTAAAGTATGGATCTGAAAGGTGACCTATTATACCACCCGGTGTGAGTCGGATTACCAAGAAAACCGAGCAAACGAAGCTCGTCTATCCAGCACTCCTCGGGTGGACACGCCCACTGGTGACGTCACAAGAGGCCGATTTTCAAAACGTCTTGTAACGGCACCTGGTGGTACAATGTGTCACCTTTATGTGGCTTGAAGCGAAGAGTATCTGGCACATAACTTGTGTTTTATGTTTTTAATAACGCGTGCATAGAACTAAGCTGTAATTTATCCCTTTGAAACTGGCTGGTTTAAGACCATATATGGTGAGGAAACGGCAGTAAACATGAAACAAATCCGTTCTCCTCAGGATTCCTGGGTAAGGCCTTTTGTGAACCGGGTCGCGGTGGTTTGGGGAGCATTGATCTCCTGGTCAGCTGACATCACCCATGAGCAACGTTTATATTAAAAGCCCCTCCCCCCCCTCCCAGGCGCGCTGCGGGGCGGGGTCAACAGCCGGGCCATGAGGGAGATGTTCCGGAGCTACGTGGAGATGCTGGTCAGCACGGCTCTGGACCCCGACATGATCCAGGCCCTGGAGGACACGCACGGTGAGGGGGGGTGGACCGGGGGGAGGACAGGGGGGGGGGGGGGGGGGGGGGACAGGGGGGGACCAGGGGGACCATGTTGTAGGAAGCTCCTTCTGTCTGTGTGTTTGTGGTCATGCTTGCATGGTGTGTTGTGTCTGTGTGTTTGGTGTGCGTTGTTGTGTGTGTGCGTGTGTCTGGGTGTTTTGTGTGCGTTTGTGTGTGTGTGTGCGTGTGTTGATGTGTGTGTGTGTGTGCGTGACTCTGCGGCCCTGGATGGGAAACACTTGCTTTGTATTATTTAATCATGGTTAGGTTAGTTAGCTCGGTAGGTAGTTAGTTAGTTAGTTAGTTAGTTAGTTAGTAACGTATTTCTTGGTTTATTTCTCTGTAATGTTTATTTAGCTACGTGTACTTCAGTTCATTTAGTTCTGTTTCCGTTTAGTTGAGTCCACTCTTCAGGTTAGTATGTTTGTGATGGCTCCTCCCTCGTTGGTTCTTATTCGTTGAGCCGCTGCCCGTTCCTCAGACGAGCTGTACCTCCCGCCCATGAGGAAGATCGACAGCCTGCTCAACGAGACGAAGAGGAGGCTGGTGAGAAGAGCGAGCATCAACGCCCAGCACCAGGTAAACAAACAAGTGGGGTCCGCTTCACAGCCTGTCTTTTCTACGGCTTAAATGATTCAAGCATATAAGTCCACTCTAACAAACGTACACACGCACGTGTTGACCACACGCCACGAGTACGGACGAGCGTCGGACCATTCAGAGCCCCTCAGTGTGTGAGCGCTGCTGTGGGAGCTCCCATTGGCCCGTCCTGACCTTGTCCCCGCCCCTGCCTCGTCCCCAGGAGACCCTGCACGTGTTCCCCAAGATGACGGCGGACCCCCTGGACTCGGCTCCATCAAGGTGCACCTGGGCGGGGAGGGCTACAACCGCAAGACCCTGAACCGCGTGAAGCGGAGCGCGCCCAAACCCCAGGTGAGACCCCGTCGACGGCTTTATTTCATCTTTATTGTTGCATTGAAGCTGCTAAGACGATCTGGGAGTCGTGACAACAGAAGAGCACAGAAGAGCGACCGGTTTTTAAGCTCTACAACCAATTGAACGTCCCCATCCCTCGCTGGTCCCTCCCTCCCCTTTGTTCCTCGGTCATTGGTGCATTCGCGTACCTGTGATTGACAGGAACCATGGATCCCTCGCACCAATCCGGGGAGAGGTTCCCTGATTGGTCGGCTAAGCTAGCAGTTACAAATCTAAATGTGCTCATTCAGAGTCAGGTGTGCAGTCCACGAGAAGAGATGTTCTCAGAGCGTTTTCCCGCTCTAATAGCTGACAGCTGGTGATGGCACTTGTAACTTATAACACTCAAATAAAAGCTCCGACATCTAAACTTCCACTCTTTTATAATTCCTGTTTTATTTTGCTGCTTTTCTCGACTAAATGTACGCTGTCTTTCAATGCAACCAATTTGAGGGTGCGATTAAAATATGCTCGCCGTGCGTCGCCGTCTTGTACAGATGTGACTTTGTACACCCCATCGTATTGCGACTCTCCAGACTGACGGATCTATGTCTCTCCCTCTCGGTCTCTCTCCCAGGACCTCAAGCTGTCGACGGAGGCGTGCCGGGTGTACAGCCTGTACCACTCGCTCCACCATTACAAGTATCACACCTTCCTGCACTGCAAGAAGGAGGTAGGGAACCACTGGCCCACCCGCCGCGCTCAGTAGATCTCCATCGTCCATTTCTGGAAATTTGGCTTCGGCTTCACAATAGAAAAAGTAATGACATTAATTTCACAGTACAAATGTACAAATGGCATGTTGATTTTGGTCCAGAATTTAAAAGAATATATAAAAATATTTGAATCCAAAAATAATATTATATAAAAAGAATGCTATAAGTCCAGAATTATTACAATTTAACGTTCTTATTGCAGTAATCTCTCGATAAATTATCTCAAAGCTTCTCGGACGCTTCATATACAGCATCTCTCATTATGACAATCATAAATAATGAGGACAAAAATGAGGACAAAATGGTCACGGGTCGACATGGAGACGTGCCAACCTTAAACATTCCACCTTCACATCCCTCAAAGTCGATTCGCTCCGAGCCACATGTGTTTTGAGTTTCTCCTCGATTGGCCACACGGTTTGGGAAATCGCAATGCTGTGGAATGTCGGTAACGGCTGCACGAGAGACGGAGATCCCCGTCGTCGAAACCCCCCTCGATCTCTCGCCTTAGAAACGGTATCATTAAACGGGATTTACAGCGTTCTCCCCGGCAACGTAAACGGCCTCCCTATGGTTGCTACGCCGCCGCCCATTCA
>NC_082383.1:22711551-22796551 GCF_031168955.1 Gadus macrocephalus
TATAAAACACGTATATAATATTTATTACTATGCATAAAATATGCTGCAATATTTATGAATATTGTAATTTTATATGATCTAATTAAAGATATGCAATATATGATATGATTCACCCATCCAATGCATATCAAGTGGTCCTATGTTCAGGAATGATTCTCTCTAAGCTGATACTGTTAGATGCTGCTACAGTTGGAGGACACGGCGTTGTCGCCAGCCAGAGTGCGGACTCGGGAGACGAGGAGTGTACTAGGGGAAGGAGGCGTCTGCAAGTGTCAGGATTACACGCCTTTCGATGCACGTTGAGCGCACTCAGGGCCACTTGTGATTACCGTGTAGGAGAGGACTCGCTCGTAATTATGCTCAGAGTGTCTTTCAGGAATGAGAGAGGAGCGAGAGAGAGGAGAGAAGTGTGACTATTTTCCAAAACCCTGTCTGCAGCCCTGTGTTTGATACGGAGAGATGGAGAGTTGAGACATAAATTGAAGTGGGGTGAGAGATTAATACATCTATGCTTACATGGATGATATCTATAGAGAGCGATGGAAAGATGAGATATTATTGTGTAGCGTTGGGTGTGATTAATACATCTACGTTTACGTGGATGAAATCTATAGAGAGCGATGGAAAGACGAGAAATAGATTAAGGTGTAGTGAGTGAATAATACGTCTGTGCATACGAGGATGATATCTTTAGAGAGCGATTGGAAAGAGGGGACATTAGTTGAAGTGTAGTGAGTGATTAGGATCTGTGTATACATGGAGGACCTCTACAGAGGGTGGTGGTGGAGGAGAGGGCACCTGGAGACGGAGGTGGTGTCTGGTCTCCCTGTGCCCCCGGCAGCTCTCCGTCAGCAGTTCAGCACCGGCGTGAGCTTCTCCTTCAGCTTCTGGCCCTGTGTCAGACACAGGCCATGGAGAACAGGGCTCTTCATCATCACCATCATCATCATCATCGTCATAACCATCTCCATTTTTCGGCGGCGGCGTCGAACACGAGGATGATGGCATCGTCACAGTTGCCCTCATCAACATCGTCATCACCATCTTCATCAACATCAACATCGTCATCATCATCACCATCTTCATCATCATCACCATCACCATCATCATCACCATCTTCCTCACATCACCATCACCATCCTCCTCACCATCACCATCTTCATCATCATCACAATCTTCATCATCATCACCATCATCATCGTCATCACCATCTTCATCATCATCACCATCATCATCTTCATCACCATCTTCATCATCATCATCATCCCCATCACCATCTTCATCATCATCCCCATCATCATCTTCATCATTGTCATCATCACCATCACTGTCTTCATCATCATCACCATCATCATCCATCAACTCCCCCATGGTGAGCAGACACACACACACACACACGCACACACACACACACACACACACACACACACACACACACACGCTGCCTCCTCACCCGCTCGATGCGTTTCTCATGAACAGCAGCAGGGCTTGGACACAGTCCATGTTGACCCCCCCCTCCTCGCCCGGGGACCCCGACAGCAGGACGTCCAGGCACTGCAGGGGCAGGGCCGACAGCACGTTCACTGTGTGCCTGTGGAGGGGGGGGGGGGGCGACGTCACGGTTAACGGTGAGCTTGGTAACTAAGGTAATGTTTGTCTCTCAGCACACACACACACACACACACACACACACACACACACACACACACACACTCGTTACTCGTAAGGGGTGGACGCCCTTTTGCTTTGTTTTAGTGTTTTAGTGTTACACAACAACAAGGTGATACGCTTCCAATCATACCACTGTCATGAATGCGGTCGTCACAGGTACTGAGTTATACATTGATGTACTGAGACATGTCTTTGGAAGTGATCAAAAAAAGGAGGTGGTAGTGAGGAGGTTATAGATATTGTAGGTAAGGTTTAACCGACAAAAACACTCATATCTGTGTTGTTGCTTGAGAATGGCAGTGCATGTTAAGTCAGTCCAAACAAGCTTCTCTGACCCTTGGACCTCCTCTGAATGGTCTTCGTCCTCGTAGGACAGCAGAAGGCACTGCCGGAGAATGTCCGCCAGGGTGACGATAGAGAGCAGCATCCTCCTGTCATTCATTAGGACAGAGACGCAATTATTTATAGTTGGACAATTTTATAGCAGATGCTAAACCATCAATGAGGTATTCAATGTGGGTGTAGGCCTAGTTGTAAAACAACACTGCCAAATTATAGTTTTCACAGTTGGTAACTTTTTCGGTTTTCCCTTTCACATTTAAAGGTGTGAGAATTAAGATTCAACTTTTAAGAAGGGGTTGCAGTTCAGATGCCTTTGATTGACAGGTAAGTTGGATTCCCTTTGCCAATAAGGGAATCCCTCCCCTGATTGGTCAAAATAAATTGGTCTAAAATAGAAATAATCTCATACAGAGACAGGAGCAGTCAACTCGTAACATATTCTCAGAGTATATTTCACTCAATAATAGCTGACGGATCGCTATGCTGTTTCTTACAAACTGAACATCCAGTCTCAGCTCATAAAGGGGTGACATTATGCCATCAGGTGCGAGTGTGATGAGCCACTACAAGCCTTTTGAAAACCGTCCTCTTCCTGAGCTTTAGTGGCATCACAAGTGGGCATGTCCGCGTAGACGCCATGCGGTGTGCTGGATAGATCAGTCTACCAGCCTACCCAGTGGACTGTAGCTAACGTTGCCAAGCTATCCATCATACATCTAGGTGGACACGCCACTTGTGATGTCACTAAAACACAGGAAAAGACCAACAGCCATCTTGCGTACCATCCTGTCCATCTCCCTCTGTAATAAAGCATAAAAACGAGCTTGTGACGGCTAATCAGCCTCTCACCCGGTGGCCTAACATCGCCCCTTTAAATCAACCTACTGCCCCTTTAACTCTGACCCCCGCGGACCCCCAGGACCGACCTGGTCGGGCTGCTGGCGGCGGGAGGAGTAGGTGATGTTGAAGAGGGTCTTCAGGATCTCGACGGCGCGCTCCGAGGCCTCCCTGGGGACCGGTGGGGGCGTCCGGCCTGGCTCACCCATCTCTTCGTCATGGTCTTCACCCCGCCGGACGGCCAGACACTGCTTCAGGCCCGCCGTTAGCATGGCCACGCCCTGCTCCTAGGCGGGAACGAAGCGAGAGAGGACGTTAGTCAAGGACCCCCTTTAGTTTGTGTAGCCCTATAAGTCTCAGAAGGGCTTCACAAGCCCACTCTACAGGACACCCCCCTAACCACGAGGTCGTTTAAAAGGCAAGGAAATACTTGCTAGGTTGTCAAGAAATAACTTGAAGAAGAAAGAGCTAGCCACCCTCCTGGGGACGGTTGAGAGTGAGTTTGGCCGTTATGGAAGCTCCTGCAATAAGCTCAGAGAATGGGTTTATTAGCTGACGTTCAGATGTATATTAATATAATTGTTGACATTTTCCCCGTAGGTTTGTTGTGGTGGGTTATATTCTTGTTCTTTGAAGTTATTTAAATCCTGCTGTACATCACTTTAATGGAAATTAATTTGTTAGAAAAATAGAAAATAAGTCCACGATGAGTTCCAGATCAGCCATGCCTGTGAAGTGGTTATCGAAACATGATCAAACCCAATCTTCTTTTTGTGGCCAAAGAGGCACTAATGGAAGGTAAGGTTAGGTGCTTATGGCGTCATGGGAGTCAAATACAGTCGCAGTTTGACACTGACTCTTTAAGGCACAATCCCATTTCTACCTCTTCCCCTTACCCCTTCAAAACAAGGGGAAGGGGGTAAGGGGTAAGGGGTAAGGGGTAAGGGGTAGAAATGGGATTGGGCCTTAAAGCCACGACTTCTCACTCACCTGCTGCAGTTGTTTCCTGAGCTCAGGCCTCAGGGCCGTCAACAGAAAGAGGAGTCTCAGCTCATAGAACTGCACAATCGTGGGCTCCCCGGTGTGGATCTCCAGCTTCAGCCTCTGGGACAGCCCTGGGAGAAGCCTGGAGGGGGGGGGGGGGGGGGGGGGGGGGGTTCAACGATAATGAAACGGTTGCAGAGAACAAGACGGTTCTGGGGCTTAGTGATCCTCAGACCGGCCCAAACAGGAGGCAGAGTGCGGCGGTCGGTACCTGAGCGCGCTCGCCCTGTCCTGCGCCTCGGGGCTGTTGTAGATGACGTTGCACAGGGTCTTCATGGCCTCCTTCCGGCACACCTCCCCGTCCTCGGGGGGGTCCCCGCCCTCGCTCCGGTCCTCCCTGGCGTCCTTCTTGCCCCGGGGCCAGGAGGAGGCCGCCCGCGCCGCCGGCGGCCCCCCTGATCCTCGGGCTCCTCGGGCTCCGGCGGGGGTCCGACGGAGGCGTGGCGGGCGGGGACCCTTCGGGGGCGGGGCTCCCGGCCTCCACCACCAGGCCCACGCTGCAGCAGGCCGGGCCGCCGCCCTCCTCCTCGCTGGTGGTCTCCCAGCTGCCCCAGCCGTCGGGCCCCCAGGCCTCACCGTCGCCCGCTGCCGCCGCCGCGAGCGGAAGGCAGCCACTGGCGTCGTGGTAGACCACCTCATCGTCCTCTACTGCATAGACGATGGCCTGCTCTTCCTCCTCCTCCTCCTCCCCCTCCTCCTCCCCCTCCTCCTCCTCGTGGACGGGGGGGGCGCAGCAGATGCCGCCGTGGCCGGCCAGCGTGAGCAGGGCCCCGTCGGTGACCAGGGGCCCCAGGGCCTGCCGGTCCCGGGACAGGATGCGCAGGGTGCGCAGGCACGCCGACAGCACCCCCGGCCGCAGCGGCTGCGTGCCGATGAAGCACAGCAGGGCCGCCGCCAGCCTCTTCGTCGCGGATCGGGAGAAGGAGGGGTGAGTGGGGAGCAGGGAGACGGAGAGGAGTGTGTGGGAGTGTGTGTGTGTGGACGGGCGGCTGGTCGAAGCAGCCTCCCCTGACCCAGAGTCACACCGATTGGACTCACACCCGTTGTGCGTTTAGCAATCAGTGTGCACAGGTTAAGCCAGGCCAGCCATCGCCACACACACTCGGCGGAGTGTGTGTGGCGATGGCTGCACGGCTGTGAGGAGGGGAACTACTCAATGATGGATGACATTGATTCAGAAATGGTTCAAATATCTATAGATCACACTCTCTCCCGCACGCACGCACGCACGCACACACACACACACACACACACCACACACACACACACACACACACACACACACACACACACACACACACACACACACACACACACACACTACCTGTCGTAGCAGGAGATCAGGGTCTGCCTCATCAGAGCCTGAGTCGAAGTCGGAGTCGGACTCTGGGACATAATCTCGCACTTTGTTCTTCCTGAACTGTTGTGCAAAGGAAATAATTTAAAAAAAAATCTGAAAACGAAATCTGATAACACAAAAACAGAGCACAGTTTGATCCGTGCTGCAGTATGAGGAAAAATGATGTGTGGATTGCAATTATGAAGTAGTTTAGCAATCTGTCAATACGCTGCAACCACAAACCTTAGGAGACACACGTCATACAGTAGCACTAAAGCTGATGGGATATCTGAAAGGTCAGTCTGGATGAGCGGGACATGCTGAGTCAGGGTGTGAACAATAAGCTTTGCCGTGCGCATGAGCTTCTATCTGTTTTGGTATAGTGTTGGAGGAGAGAGATGTGTACACACACACACACACACACACACACACCTTTTGTTCTTACCTCGTCCAGTTCTTGTTGCTGTAGTCCTCCAAACAAAGACAGATGGGTTCAAACCGGCCAGAGAAGAAGAAATACTGTTAAAAGGTGCAATGTGGCAAGCTTCGTAGAGAGAGGAGGGAAAACAACAGAGAGCCATAGAGAGAGAGAGAGAGAGAGAGAGAGAGAGAGAGAGAGAGAGAGAGAGAGAGAGAGAGAGAGAGAGAGAGAGAGAGAGAGAGAGAGAGAGAGAGAGAGAGGGTAATGCAGGGGAATGAAAACAGATGACAATGAAAGGTAACATTTTTGGAGGGGAGGGTAGCAGATGGATGAGTGGACTACAAATTGATCAGCAGGTTGTTCTAAGCTATTGTTACAAGGACAAGGAAAAGCCGATCAATATATATATATATATATATATATATATATATGTATGTATGTATATATATATATATATATATATATATATATATGTATGTATGTATATATATATATATATATATATATATAGAGAGAGAGAGAGAGAGAGAGAGAGAGAGAGAGAGAGAGAGAGAGAGAGAGAGAGAGAGAGAGAGAGAGAGAGAGAGAGAGAGGCAGAGACAGAGACAGAGAGAGAGAGAGAGAGAGAGAGAGAGAGAGAGAGAGAGAGAGACACAGAGAGACAGAGTGAGACACAAAAAGGAAGGAAGGAAAGAAAGAAACACATGGCAGAAGGGGAAACATGCAGGCAAAAAATGTATGTCGGCACACGAATGGCAAAGATAATAGGAGGGAAAAAAACAAGAGTGTGACATTTAAGGGCCTAATAACGTAAGGGAAGAGGCAGGGGCGAGCGACAACAGCCCGTAGCCTAACAGAAGGTGAGGAGCTCTGGGAAGGCTCATTTGGTGGAGGACATTAGTTCTGTCTCCAGGCCCGACCTTTCGCCTCTCCACTCCTCCACGTTGAAGAAGAAGCACTCTGCGTACTGTGGATGGGGGGTGGGGGTAACAAGAGAAGAAAGTTGTCACAGTTCACGGTGAACTCACACTGCAAACTCTGCACGGCTGCCCTCTACAGGTAGAAAGCAAACACGGCTGCGTGCATCATCTTTTAGAAATGAGCAGGCCTTCAAGCGTGCTTTTCTCTGCCTCCGTCACATCACTGCACAATGATGCACGACCACAATTTACGTAACTTCACCGCAAGGCCAAGATGTTCAGCTGAGAGGACGGAGGCACGACAAGATAACAGCACAAGTCTTTACCACAGTGTTGTAGCTGGCCAGCTGCGTCTGGACACTCTCCTGGTCCCCTCGGTCGATGCATTGGAGAATCCTCTCCACGTTGGGTGTCATGCTTAAAGCTGCAAAAAAAAAAGTAGAATACGTTAAAAATATGTTGGTAGTGTACAAGGGCTGTAACGTGCACATGCACTGCTTTTGGAACATCTAAAGTTGCTGTGGGTCAAACTAAACATTTGTAAAGAGAGAGAACAGAGAAGAGCAGGGTTTTTAAACAAAACAACCGTAAATAATATAATATATATGCCCCATATAGAGGCAGGCACAGTCAACTCAAATAATTTAATCGCTAATCAGCGGAAAGATGGCTGTGCCATTTCTGAAACATTACAATCAAATAGGTGTTGAATCTTACCCACAGCACCTTTAAGTGATAAAGGTCACAAACAAAGGCAAAGTTGTCACTATCACCTGATGGGCTTGGTGTTTTCCTGACGGGTCTGACAACTCCGGGAGCTGTGTGAGCCACGGGTTCGATGGAAGCGATCTACACGCGCATCTCCTGCCTTTAACGCGCCACCTCTCTATCCTTCGATTCGAAGACACGTTGTGTGTCTCTCGCTCCGCGTCCCTCGCCCTTCTAAACCCGGGATTAACGCGGCTCATCGGTATTGAAATCTCATTCATCATCATGGATGAGCTCAGCTCTAATGCCTTGGGTTTTGCGTTCGGCAACGGGCCGAGCCACAGAGCACTGCATGGACTGGACTGCAGACTCTGAGGGTGGCCACTTGTACACAGAAAAATACCTGTGAGGCCTCCCTTCATACAATCCATAGTATATGAATATCTTTGTCTCTAGGCCTCACTATATATACATCCGTCTCTCTGTCTCTCTGTCTCTCTCTCTCTCTCTCTCTCTCTCTCTCTCTCTCTCTCTCTCTCTCTCTCTCTCTCTCTCTCTCTCTCTCTCTCTCTCTCTCTCTCTCTCTCTCTCTCTCTCTCTCTCTCTCTCTCTCTCTCTCTCTCTCTCTCTCTCTCTGGGCGGGAAGGGGGGTATTATTTTGTTGGAGGCCTACTCTCCCTAAGTAGACAAATTGTGAATTTGCTCCGTTGAGTAGCAGTGGAGCAAAGATTCTAGCAGAACATTGGCAGGTCTATTGTGCCCCGTTAGACTCTCCTGCTGACATAATAATATATTAGCTCTCTAGCTCCCTCTAGGTCCCCCGATCAGGTGAAGTTCCATTACTTTCCTGTCTATATAACATATATATTGGAGCTGGTGGTTGATTTCACAGCACGTCATTTGTTTAAAGGTGGTTGTTTTGGTGTCACATCTTGAGATGCCTGAATATCAAAACTCCTGCATGCAGAATACCAATCAGGATTTAGGATTACTCTTGATTCAGATCTTTCTTTTGTTTGTTGTTATGCAATCTGCCAAAGCTTGGTTGCCATGGTGATATTGAAAATATTACCTTTCCATATACAGGAGAATCCAATAGACCCGGATGGTGAATATTAAAGCTGAAATGATCAGAGGAATGCAGTCTCCTGGTAGAATGTGCTAATTAAGCTCTGCCTGGGCAGATTCATGTGGGTGATAAGACTTGCTTAACATCTAATAAGCAATGATCTTGGGTTCTTGCACAATTCAATTAAATATTTAAACATAGATGTATGTAATGTCTTTCATTCCCATTATTTCATTCTTGATGTGAAAGATATTCGGCCTAAATCTAATCCCTTGCTGAGCTGTCTTTACACCACATAAAGGTCTTTGACTATTTCAGCAAGCCTGTGTTATTAACTCCCACTACACCTAATTTAGTGTACACCTATTCTGTGCATGCGTGTGCTTGTGAATGTGTGACGTGTGCATGCGTATGTCCTATGTGACGTGCATGACATGGCCTGTGCTGATTGGACTGCTGTTTTTGACGCTATCTAAGCGTCATCGCCATACCAACAGTCCTGACTGTACCGAACAGCACTTTATTCCCGTCCAACGGGGGCAGCAGGAGCCCAGCCAGACCCAGGGTGGCAACCTGTTCTCTGAAATGGACCACTACAATAGCTAATAGGATAGCTGACGGGTGACTAGGCACATTTAACAAAGTACACTCAAATAACAGCTAAATCTTACCTCCTTGCGCCTTTAAGGTGACATATCACACCACCAGCTTGTGGAGTGTGATTAGCCGTCACAAGCCATTTGGAAAATCTGCCCCTTCTGACATCACAAGTGGGCGCGTCCACATAGATATATGATGGATAGATGAGTAACATTTTCTACAGTCCTATGGTTAGGCTGGTAGACTGATCTATCTGGCACACACACTAGGTTTGACACGCCCACTTGTGATGTCAAAAGAGGCCGATTTTCCAAACGGCTTGTAACAGCCAATCACACCCAAACCTGGTGGTATAATACGTCCCCTTTCAAAGCTGAAGCTTGCTTACTAAATACTCTGACTAGATGGTAAATCTGGAGGGATTAACAGGTTTCCTTTTTTCTAGAGCAGAAATTGGGGCCTGTATGTATAGATGCATAGTAACAAGCGTAATTAAACAAAGATGGGGTCAGTGGGGGCATGATTAAGCAAGCTCCTAATTAACATGCCGTGAACCATCCATTGGGATTTACGTAATTAATTGTGACTTGGCCCATAAATATATGTCATTATATGCCTCCATTTTGGAGACAGCGAAAGACAGCGTTGGGGATAGCCTGAGAGAGAGAAAGAGAGAGAGAGAGAGAGAGAGAGAGAGAGAGAGAGAGAGAGAGAGAGAGAGAGAGAGAGAGAGAGAGAGAGAGGGAGAGAGAGAGAGAGAGAGAGAGAGAGAGAGAGAGAGAGAGAGAGAGAAACCAAATCAATAGCTCATCTAGTTGGAATACTTTTAATATGATATATTTTTTTATTATATTTATGTTGTATGACAACAGTTGGTTTTATAAAAAATCCCATCTGATTTTCCAGGCTCCCCCTGCCGTATGATAACGTGCGTGCATTCAACTATGAAGACACCCCAAAAAGTGCAAGAATCATTTTATTACATAAAATTGATCAAATAAGCAGACTGATATAAGTGCTACATTATAGAAAGAAGAGATAGAAAATAAGTGTATTAGAGGGAAGAAAAGGGTCAGGGGCCAAGATGCATGACTGAACAGATGAGTCTTAAGCCTGAAGTGGAAGATGGATAGGGTTCCAGCTCTTCTGATGTCAGTGGGGAGCCACCATTGTTGAGCAAGGACAGACTTAAATTGGATTTGAGCGATAACCGGTAAACCAGTGCAGGGTGCAGAAAAGTGGTGCGTCGTGGGAAAACTTGGGTAGGTAGATAGCATCTGGGTTGATTTATTCTGGACGAGCTGGGTGAGGTGGGTGGATGAACGGAACATGCAGGCAGACCATCCAGTAAGGAGGTGCAGTGATCAAAACGTGAGTAGACGATAGCCCGGACAAAAACATGCTGTGCCTTCTAGGTGAGGAAGAGACAGCAACCATCTCCAGGAGTGGGTTATGAAGCGACTCTGGTAGCGAAAGACAGCTATCCATCCAGTGTCAAAACCAGGTTTCTTGCCGTCAGAGTCAGTCGCACAGAATTGTGTGATGGGAGATGCCCAATGTGGAACAAAGAGCAGCTCAGTCTTATCCAGATTGCGTTAAAGACAGCGACAATTTCATGGCTTTATACACTACCTAAACCATGGTTACTTTATTCCATTCTGCCAAGTCCGTTCCGCTAGATGATAAATCAACACACTGCACGTTTAAGAACAGTTTGCGTACCGCTATGGTCTATTGTCTTCCTCAGCCACCGTAGCGTCGTGTACAGGTGGGCGTGTTTTAGAGGAGGCGTGATTTTGGCTTGGCAACCACTGCTTTGGGCAACCGCTTCACTTTCTGCCGTCCATGTTTCTGCCTCTCTTTATAATGGTTGAGGTTTGAAAGGGGTGTGGCTTTGAGGGAGGCGTGGTTTGTGGTGTCTGAAAAGTAAAATGGCGGACGTTGATGGGATGGGCCTCTTTTTGTGATTTTAAAAAGAAAAACATATGACTCGGTTTTGAATGTAACTTCTGTGTCGCGTAGGAAACAACCGTGATCGGAACACAATGGATTTTATTCCACACAACGGATAAAGAACCGAAGGTAATTGCATTTCTGTGGATTATGCTGTGCTGCTTGCAGGCAGCTGGAGTTAGCTAGCATTCTGCTAATGTTGGCTAGCAGCTAGTAAGGGGCAAAATACCATGCAGCTGTCCAGCGACCTAGACGGACAATCACTGCTTTGCCTGGCATGGTGTATTATATTACAATTATGAACTTGAGAATACAAAATACAATGTCAAACCTTTTTAAATGGCGTATAAACGAGCGCCGAGGTTTACTGAGCCGGGTAAATTCATTTCTAGGATGTTGGGGATGTTGATGTGAATGGATTGACCAAGGCTGCACAATCTCAGTTTGTTTAAACCAAATCTGTTTTTGAGATTGGTCGAGACATATTGGTGTGTGTGTGTGTGTGTACTGTTGCATCCAATGCACCTCATCTTTTTGAATAATTAGCCTATGTGCCTTGAGCATGCTGCTGTCAAATGAGCCTCAAAACCTAGCCTGCATAATCCCCTTATTACATCTGGACGACCGGCGGGTCTTTACTGCCTATTCTACATTCTACATCTAATCGGAAATGAGAAGGACGTTTATTATTGAATACACGTAAAGGATGCGAAGATGCATACCGAACCGGCGTCAACCTGCTCAGCTCAAACCAGGGATGGCATGGACCAGTCCCTCTATCACATCATACAATATCAGCTTTGGCAATCCCTCGCCAAAGGGGTTTTAATAGCCCTCCACATTGATGGATATGCTCATTTACCTGCTCACTCATTTGCCAAGTTACTTGAGAAAATGCACTTTGTAGTTTTAGATCGTCTTTTCTTGCTCTGCTATCCATACATAACAGCTGAACAAGCCGAGGAAGATGGCTCGACTGTTCCCCTTTTGCAAGCATAAGAAGGCTTAGCAAAATCGGTTTGTCAGAATAGAAGATCAAACACTAATGTGGTTCTTTGTTTCAGCTTTTAATTTTAGGTGCGTGTTGAGGCGGAGGGATCAACTCTGAATGTACCTTTTATCCCGAATTTGCCCATTTATTTCTATCAGGAAGACAGGTAATCTTGAAATCTCTTCATTAAAGAAATGTCACCATTCACCTGACGTACGCTTGTTGCGCTATGGTGCGTGGTTATAATGTAAATAGATTGACATATATTACGGTTGAACCATAGAAAGCTGAAGTATGGCGGTGGCATCAGTCACTGCATGGGATACACTAGCAGAAACATGTGAAGGAAAATACTGGATGAGCTTGAAGTCGGATGGATGTTAACCGCAGTATTCATGTTTCCTGTCCTAGGGTCCCTCCCTGATCTGTTCAGGTGTGGCCCCCTGCCCTGACCGCCTAGCTCCAGGTCACGGGCCCACCTGTCTCCGGGGCCCATGGACTTATCACCCGCCGCGGGCTTCAAGAAGAGGCCCTCGGCCCCTTCTCCAAATGGGCACATGGACGTGGCAAAGAGCCCCCCTCCCTACTCCCCCACCTCCAGCCCCTCGTCCCCGTCCTCCTCGCCCTCCTCCCCCTCGTCGGTGTCCTCCTGTCCCAGCGCCACGGCGACGGGCTGTCCCGACGACGTGAAGGACCCCCCGGACGGCGGCGGCGGCGGCAGGGCCAGGCTGTCCGGGGACACGGTGTCGTCCACCTCGGCCTCGGTGCCGTCCCTCTCCAGCTCCGCCTTCTCCTCCTCGGACCGCCCCGGCCCCGGGCGCCGCGCGGCCGCCGACCGGCCCCCGGAGCGGGGCTGCAGGGAGATATACGACCCCTTCCACCCGACGGACGGGGAGCTGGACGGGAGGGCCATGGAGGACGACGAGGACGACGACGACGACGACGAAGGGGACAAATACGACCCCTTTGACCCCACGGGCTCGCCGGCGTCGGACGGCGAGGCGGGGCCCAGCGCGGACGAGCGGGGGGGGAAGAGGGGCGGCGGCGGCGGCGCGGGAAAGAAGCCGAAGAAGGAGCCGCCCCCGGACTCCACCGCCCTCCTCCTCCCGCGGCCCCTCATCAAGCTCTCGCTCCGGCGGCGGCTGGACCGGGCCCCCAACGCCAGCCAGCGGGAGCGCGGCTGCGACCTCTCGGACCACTCCGAGATCGAGGAGGGGGAGATCGTCCCCTCGGTCAACGAGGCGGTCGGCGGCGGCGGCGGCCAGCGGGCCGCCATGATGCCGCCGCTGCCCTCGGAGGGGCCGTTCTCCGTGGGCACCAAGCCGGAGCGCGTCCTGCGGCTGCTGGACAGCGACGGCTTCGTGTCGGTGCGCACGGAGAGCGCCTGGCCCGCCGACGGCTCGCTGCAGGACGACGCCGTGGTGGTGGGCGCCGGCGACCTGCGGCGGAAGCTGGTGAGCCGCCGCAAGGAGCGCTTCCGCAACGGGCCCGCCGCCCCCGCCTCCTCCTCCTCCCTGTCGCCTCAGCCCCAGCCGGCGCCGCCCCCGCCGCCCCCCTCGCTGCCCCCCTCCTCCTCCCCCCCGGGGTCGCCCGCCCCCCTGCTCATCGCCCTGCCCGCCGCCGCCCCGCGGGGCAGCAAGAGCCGCAAGTCGTCCAAGAGCTCCAAGGACCGGGACCGACGCAAACGCAAGGAGGGCAAGGGAGGGGGCGACAAGGAGGAGAAGAGGAAGAAGAGCGCGGCGGCGGCGGCGGCGACGAAGGAGAGGGCCAAGGAGAAGGCCAAGGGGGAGGGGAGTCGGGACAAGAGCCGGGAGCGGGACCGCAGGGCGGCGGACAGGAGGGAGCGGGGGCCCGAGGGGGCCGGGGGCCGACCTCGGAGCAGCAGCAGCAACAGCCGCCAGAGGAAGAAGAGGAGGCACAGCAGCCCCGAGACGTCGCGCTCGCACAACTCGTCGGGGCGCGGCGCACACAGCCGGCGCTCGCTCTCCAGCCCCGACAAGGAGCGGCCGAGGGAGAGGGACCGCGAGAGGGACCGCGACCGGGACCGCGACCGGGACAGGGACCGGGACAGGGACCACGACCGGGACAGGGACCGGGACAGGGACCGGGACCACGAGCGGGACAGGGACCACGACAGGGACCACGACCGGGACCACGACCGGGACCACGACCGGGACCACGACCGGGACCGGGACAGGGAGCGAGACCGAGAACGAGACCGAGACAAGGAGAGGGACAGAGGCCGAGGGCGGAGCGGGGACCGCGCCCGCCGCGCCAAAGACCGGAAGGACCGGGACTCCAGCCACGGCAAGCGGGAGCGGGACCTGGACCTGGACCTGGACCTGGACCTGGACCTGGACCTGGACCGGGACCGGGACCTGGACCGGGACCGGGACCGGGAGGGCAAGGAGCGCTCCAGCAGCAGAGAGCGCTCCGGCACCAAGAAGTCCAAACACGGGCGTGAGGGGCGTCGGCGGGTGGAGGAGGTGGTGGCGGAGGAGGAGGAGGCGGAGCGCGACGGGCGGCCGTGGGAGCGGCGGCGGCGGCGCGACGGGCGCCCGGTGGTGCCGCCGTCCATCCAGGACCTCAACGGCGCCGACCTCTTCGCCATCAAGCGCACCATCACGGTCACCACCACCGTCCCGGGCTCGCCGCCCGAGCCCGAGCCCGCCTCGCCCCCCAGCCCCGCCCCCGCCCGCGGCGCGGACCGCTCCCTCAAGAGGAAGAAGAAGAGGAAGCGGCGGCAGGCGGAGGAGGCGGCGGCGGAGGGGGGCGGCGGCGGGGGGGGCGGGGCCTACCGCAGCCGCTCGCGCTCGCCGCCGCGCTACCACAGCTACGACTCGGACCACTACTCGGACAAGCTGGAGATCGACCTGCGCTCGCTGGACGGCGAGGCGCTGGACTCGGACTACCCCTCTCTGGAGGACACGCCCCCCGCCGCCCTGCCCCCCGAGCCGCCGCTGCGCTCGCCCAAGGCCAAGGCCGCCGCCGCCCCCAAGGCCGGGCGCCACCACCCCAAGAAGAAGTCCCACGACGCCAAGTCGCGGGACGTCCCGGCCGAGTCGTCGGCCTCCTCCTCCTCTGCGGCGCGCACCAAGAGCAAAGGCCCCTCCCCGGCCCCCCCGGGCCCCGCCGACCCCCCCGCCCCCCCGGCCCCCAAGCGCGGCCGCAAGGCGGGCAAGGACAAGGACAAGGAGCGGGACAAGGCGGGCCGCAAGGACTCGGCCCGCTCGGGGGGCAAGGCGCTGAAGAAGGAGGGCGGGGGCGGGGGCAGGAAGGGCAAGCTGCAGTCCAAGGTGTCGGTGATGGTGAGGGAGGGGGTCAGCAGCACCACGGGGGCCCCCAACAGCGCCGGGAAGCTGGGCATGGACCTGGGGCCCACCACGGGCGGGGGGGGGGGGCCCCGTGGTGGGCGGCTCCATCGCGGTGGTGTTCCGCCGGGACAACGAGAGCCGGTCTCCGTTCCTGAAGCCCTGCTCGGAGCCCCTCTCGCTGGCCGGCCGCGGCAAGGAGCCGGGCAAGAGGGGCAAGCGCAGCGCGCTGGCGGCCCCGCCCGCCGCCGCCGCCGCCGCCAGGGCCAAGAAGGCCACGCCCAGCTCCACCACCTCCACCTCCTCCTCCGCCTCCTCGCCCTCCTCCACGCTCGCCACCAAGCGCCGCCGCCGCGCCGCCAAGAAGCCCAAGGACCAGGGCGGGGCCGGCGGGCGGGCGGGGCCCCTGGGGGGCGGGGCCGGCGGGGGCCCCGAGGGCCGCGCCGAGGACTGGGGCGGGGCCCGCGCCGAGAGCCCGCCGCCCGCCGGCACGCGGCTCAGCCCCCACCCGGCCCCCGCCGGCCCCGTGCCCAGCTCCTCCTCCTCCTCCTCGTCTTCGTCCTCGGCCGGCGGGGGGGCGGCGCCCGTCTCCGGCGCCACCCCCCCGCCCCGCACGCCGCCGCCGCCCGTCTCCGCGGCGCCGGCGGCGCGGGACGCCCGGGAGTCGTCGCCCGACTCGCAGACGGTGGACAGCAGCTGCAAGACCCCCGAGCCGTCCTTCCTGGCGGAGGACGGCCCCGCCCCTCCGGCCACGCCCACCCCGGCCCCCTGCAGCCCGCTGGGCCCCGCCCCCTCGCAGGCCGCCCCGGGCCCCTCGGGCCAGGACGACGCCCCCAAGGCCCTGGCCTCGCCCCCCTGCTCCTCCTCGTCCTCGTCGGCCTCGGCGGCGGGGGGGGGCGTCGGCCTCTCGCTGCCGCCCGCCTCCTCGGACCACAACTCCTCCTCCTCCTCCGTGTCGTCCTCCTCGGCCAGCAAGCCCCCGCCGCCGCCGCCGCCGCCGCCCGCCGCCCCCGCCGCCGCCGTCGTGCCCCTGCCCTGGAGCCTGCCCAGCGGCGTGGACTGCACCGCTGGGGGGGTGCTGGCCTGTGAGTGGAGCCTGCTGCTCACACACACACACACACACACACACACACACACACACACACACACACACACACACACACACACACACACACACACACTATAACACACACACACACACACGCGCACGCACGCGCGCACACGCACACGCACACACTATAACACACACACACACACACACACACACAGACACACAGACACACAGACACACACACACACACACTATAACACGCACACACACACACACACACACACACACTATAACACACACACACACACACACTATAACACGCACACACACACACACTATAACACGCACACACACACTATAACACACACACACACACACACACACACACACACACACACACACACACTATACTGCAGCCAACACACAGGTATACATACTAGGGATGGGCACGAGTAGTCAATTCCAAACTCGACTGATCGAATGATTTCCTCGAGGATCAATCGAGTACTAATCGAATCTATTTTTAGAATGCAACGCATCTGCAGCAGGAATTGGCCTAATGATGAACGGCAATATTACCAACCAAACATGTAATGCTTATTCTCCATCAAAACAGTCAGAGTTATCAGAGTATTCATTATTTATTTTGGCAAACGTTCAAAACACATTTTCCTTGCAAAAATAAACATGCGTCTCACAATTTAAATCGCGTCGAACAAAGGCCTGTAACGGTTTCGCTGCACTTTGCTCTAACCGCCATCTCTTAACTTTTTAAATTCTGACGTTGTGCACACGAGCCGCACAGAAATTGTATACATTTCATTTGCTTTGTGCACGGCACGCGCCAGTGGTGCCACACAGAAAATGTATACATTTTCTTCAGAAAACTTGTCTGTGTGTGTGTATATGCAAACTCGAGTTTGCCTGTCCACCAACCGAGTTAATTTGTAACGAGGAGCACTCGAGTAATCGATTCCTCACGCCCATCCCTAATACATACATACTCACACTATACACACACACTACACACCGCTGGCCTCCAGCAGAATGAGGCAACGCCCTGTCAACTTTAGGAAAGGAAAGTTGTGCCGTTGCTCCTCTCGTATTTTGGTTGTTGCACCTAAAAGAAATCGGGAACCTTCAGGTTGAATTGTATTTGTGCATTCGACAACAGAAGTAGAGCGGTCGGTTTGATTTCCCTGTCCGACCGTCCTGCGTGTGTTTTAGATCAGATGTCCCAGGCTCTCTGCACGAGCATTTAGTTTGGTTTCTTATTGTACTGGTTTGTGCATGGAGGTTGACCTTCTAGGAGGTGTTTTTAACGGTTGAATCCACACATGTAGCCTCTTAACGACTGCGTTCTCTCTCTCCCTCTCTGTGTCTCTCAGTGACGGCTCTGCTCTTCAAAATGGAGGAGGCGAATATCGCCAGCCGAGCGAAAGCGCAGGAATTCATCCACGCCACGAGCCAGGTGAGACTGTGTTGACGGATCGATCTCAAACCAGTTGTATAACGGGATGAGTTGATCAAAACGTCTAGCATTGTGTTGATTTTGTTGTAACATTAAAACGTGGCGGTGAATGCTTTTAACGTCTGCTTCAACTGTCCGTCCGTGTCCCGTCTCCTTCCTGTCTCCCTCTCCGTCCAGATCCTCTCTCAGGCCAATCAGAGCCAGTCCCAGCAGCATGCCCCGCCCTCCTCGGCCTCCTCCTCCTCCTCCTCCTCCCTGAACCCTCCCCCCTCCTCGCTGCCCTCCGGCCCCGCCCCCGGCCAGTTCCTCCTCACCAAGGCGCCCCCCGCCCACCTCCACGCCGGCCTCTCCCTGGGGGGTGGCTGCGCCCAGACCCCGCCCCTGCCCGCCGGGCTGTCGGGGATGGGGGGGGACTCCGGGGACATGGGATGGGACAGTGAGAGCAAAGACCCGGACAAGGTACGCGTGGTCCCCCCTCTCCGTTGGCTGCGTCGCGCTCGCGGTCACAGTTAGCCCGTTGCATTGTGGGACTTCAGAGCGGCTGCCTCTAAGCTCAAAGGCAGGAGTGTGTTTGATCCGCATCTTTAAGTTCAACATCAGGGTCTCCCCTCAGGAAATGTGTTAGTGGTGGCGGTGGGGTTTAAAGGCAGACAATTCAACAATTATTTATTAAACACTCACACGGGGATCACAGTCACTGCGGACGGCAGAGCTGAGGTCTAGCCTCGCTGCAGGCTGTCCTGCGTGGTTTTAAAGATAGCACTTCACGGGCCTTTTGGTAACTGCACTCTTTTACAGGTGGACCTTTGATGCGTATTTTCATGCACGCCGTCAGGCCTCAAGTCTGTCTTGTACTTTTGTATAATATTTACAACTTATATAATGTTATTTCCGACGACGATGACTTAGTGCGGCAGTAACGTGTGTTGCTCAGGCGGCCGCCCACGCTGTAGAGTGCTGTTGGGAAACGCTGAACGCCATTGGGTGGGCCTCACCGCACCGTCAGGGCCCTGCTAACTGACCCCTCTGTCGCCGCAGTACCTGAAGAAGCTCCACACGCAGGAGCGCGCCGTGGAGGAGGTGAAGCTGGCCATCAAGCCGTACTACCAGCGCAAGGACATCAACAAGGACGAGTACAAGGACATCCTGAGGAAAGCCGTGCACAAGGTACGCGCTGGGCTAGTCTCACGGAGCGGTAGGATTACTGCGAGGAGGGGGGGGGTTCGATCCCCGGCTCCTCCTAGCTGAGCGTGGAGGGTGTCCCTGAGCGAGACAACCTCACCCTGACTGCTCCTGACGAGCTGGCTGTCACCTCGCGTGGTCGACTCCGCCGTCGGTGTGTGAACGTGTGGATGAATGTGTGAACGTCAGGCAATATTTTAAAGCGCTTTTGGTGACCACTAGATACAAAAAGGCGCGATATAAATGCAGTCCATTTATCATGTCCACATTGTGGGTTTTTACAACACTGCTTGGACTGGTTTGGGTAAGACCCAGGAGTAGTGAAGAGGGCAGAAAATAGCAAGATGTTGTGGCTAATCCATAAAAACACTCTCCATCCCTCACACACCTGTGATTCACTGGCAGGATGAATTCCGTGAACCAAATTGCCAACGGATGATGTTCGCCCTGATCGTCTTGGTGTTTTGTGCATCACAACAATAAGACTCATAGTACATAAATGGCACCTTGTTTTAAATGTAACAAAGACCAAGGTAATGTTGGTGGGCTTCAGGAGGGCCAGGCCTGAGCTAAGCACCATCTCTATCCTTGGGGACAAAGTGCCGGTGGTAGAGAGCTATAGATACTATGGTGTGCACATGATCAATAAACTGGACTGGAAGCAACAAACGGAGGCCGTCTCCAAGAAGGCTCAGAGCAGACTCTGCTTCTTGAGCAAGCTTAGGTCTTTTAATGTGTGTAGCAAAACGTTACGTATGTTTTATCAGTCTGTTGTGGCCAGTGCCGTTTTCTTTGCAGCCCTCAGTTGGGGCAGCGGCATCAGGACTCGTGACTCTAAAGAGCTTAACAAGCTGGTGAGGAGGGCTGGCTCTGTGCTGGGGCCTGCTGTAGTGTATCTGGAGGTTGGGATGGAGAGAAGGATGGTGCTGAAATTGTTGAGTATTATGGACGATAACACGCATCGCTTGAACAATCTAGTGAGTAAACAACAGTGTTTTTAGTGGGAGGCTACGACAGCTGAGCTGCAGAAAGGACAGATTTAAGATTTGTTTTACCTACTGCAATTATAATAACTCCCCTTTTTAGTAAGGAAAGAAGAATATTCATTTAAAATGTAGCTGTCCTGCTTATATATATATATATCAAACTTATATATACATATATAATATATATATATATATATATATATGGTTTGCACCTGTTCATTTGCCCACCTGTTCATTTGCACACCTGTATATTTGCACTCATTTTGTACTGTTATCTCTCTGAGTAACAGCTACTTCTACTTCTACTTCTGCACATGGACCATCCATCCCCCTTCTTCTATCCTAGGCTAGGTATTGTGGATGCATGGTTTTGTTTAGGTGGGATATATATGTATACATGTGTTGTGTTGTGTATGTATGCTGGCTGCTGGAGCACCTACATTTCTCTGCTGAGATGAATAAAGTATATCGTATCTTATCTTAAATATAAATATAAAATTAAAATAACTATTAAGTAGAAACATCCTGGAAAGCCCTTGAGAAATGGCAGATTTCAGCCAACGGCCGTCTCTGTGGAGCGACTGGAGAGCGGCTGTCTGCCGTTGCTCTCAGCGGGTCAGTGCGTCCTGGGTTGAGCTCTCGCCTGGGCAGTGCGTCCTGGGTTGAGCTCTCGGCTGGGCGGTGCGTCCTGGGTTGAGCTCTCAGCGGGTCAGTGCGTCCTGGGTTGAGCTCTCGCCTGGGCGGTGCGTCCTGGGTTGAGCTCTCGGCTGGGCGGTGCGTCCTGGGTTGAGCTCTCGGCTGGGCGGTGCGTCCTGGGTTGAGCTCTCGGCTGGGCGGTGCGTCCTGGGTTTAGCTCTCGGCGGGGGCGGTGCGTCCTGGGTTGAGCTCTCGGCGGGGCGGTGCGTCCTGGGTTGAGCTCTCGGCTGGGCAGTGCGTCCTGGGTTGAGCTCTCGGCTGGGCGGTGCGTCCTGGGTTGAGCTCTCGGCTGGTCAGTGCGTCCTGGGTTTAGCTCTCGGCGGGGGCGGTGCGTCCTGGGTTGAGCTCTCGGCGGGGCGGTGCGTCCTGGGTTGAGCTCTCGCCTGGGCGGTGCGTCCTGGGTTGAGCTCTCGGCTGGGCGGTGCGTCCTGGGTTGAGCTCTCGGCGGGGCGGTGCGTCCTGGGTTGAGCTCTCGGCGGGGGGGGGGGGGGGGGGGGGGGGCAGTGCGTCCTGGGTTGAGCTCTCGGCTGGGCGGTGCGTCCTGGGTTGAGCTCTCGCCTGGGCGGTGCGTCCTGGGTTGAGCTCTCGCCTGGGCGGTGCGTCCTGGGTTGAGCTCTCGGCTGGGCGGTGCGTCCTGGGTTGAGCTCTCGGCTGGGCAGTGCGTCCTGGGTTGAGCTCTCGGCTGGGCAGTGCGTCCTGGGTTGAGCTCTCAGCGGGTCAGTGCGTCCTGGGTTGAGCTCTCGGCGGGGCGGTGCGTCCTGGGTTGAGCTCTCGGCGGGGCGGTGCGTCCTGGGTTGAGCTCTTTTGGGCGGGGATGCTGAGGTTCAGTACCCGCTGGAGGTCCCGGGAGGTGAGGCGAGGGACTCCCAGGAGGGTATACCCACGGTGTCCGTCCCTCGGATGGTGTGGTGGAATCAACCGAGATACAAACACCTCGACTAACTTAAGAGAGAGGAAAGGAAATCCAGGGGTCCGGAGCAAGTATTGACAAAAAAGACTTCATCGTTTTAAAAGGGACAACAACAAGGCTGAATGGTTTTTAAAGCACTGAGGGTCAACGGATCCCACGTCCTCTTCATCCACACACACATGGCGGTTTCTTGTCGGAGGTGTCCGCCCATAATCAATCACAAATTCCTCTAAGCGAATGGTCAACGAGATAATCTAGAACACCAGGCTGAGGTCAGCACGCATTGACCCCGTAGCATCCTGCTCCTGTAGGGGGGGGTTCCAACATACGCTCTGACCCCAGACTCCCTGGCACCGTGTCCAGCCCTGGATCAGAGTCCGGAGGCGCTTTAAATGTTTCCTACCATTAGATATACAGGCCTAATAATAATCATGGTTTACCTTAGAATAGAATCATTAATTTCTACCGCAGTGGTTGGGGGGTTAGTGAGGCGGTCTCCAGGGCCTTGGGCTTCGAGTGGTTTAGCCCCCCCCCCCCCCCCCCCCCTGGTCACCAGATGGTCCATCCCTAGTCGACCAACGGATAACTCGTTCAGCGGCGATCCAAGGCGGCGATCTAAACTGTGGGCTGCATACAAAGAGATGAGAAGTACTCGTTTATTAAGGTGTGTGTGTGTGTGTGTGTGTGTGTGTGTGTGTGTGTGTGTGTGTGTGTGTGTGTGTGTGTGTGTGTGTGTGTGTGTGTGTGTGTGTGTGTGTGTGTGTGTGTGTGTGTGTGTGTGTGTGTGTGTGTGTGTGCGTGCGTCCCTCCCCCCCCCCCCCCCCCAACAGATCTGCCACAGCCGGACGGGCGAGATCAACCCGGTGAAGGTCAGCACCCTGGTCAAGCTCTACGTGCAGCGCTACAAGTACTTCCGGAAGCACGGGCGCAACATGGACGACGAAGACCGCGACCATCAGCTGAATTACTGATCACGATCACAGACTCCCCGCCCCCCCCCCCTCTCTCCTACAGACTGATGAAGCCCCCCCCTCGCACGTTGAACTGGGCCTTCAGAGGCCATTCCAGAGTGCTTTTAGGTTTTAACCTTTTTTGTATCATTTGAATTCTTTGGTTTTAATTCAGTGTCTGTTACATTAGGGAGGGGGGCGTACACGCCCCGTATACAAGAAGCCCATGTTTAGTGTTCTGTGGGGGAATACACTCTTGCACACACACCTGGGGAAAAAAAAAAAGTTGTACATACTGTAAGTACACTATGGTAACTTCAACGAGTTGTCTCTCTCTTTATCTCTCTTTATCGCTCTCTCGATGTGAACTATATGCGCGCTGAACCTGTCCGTGAGCCAGGTACTATGTTGGAATGGATAAAAGGATGGTTTTGAACATAGAAGTCCGCCTCTTGAGTCTCTCTTGTCGGTCTCTTCTTGAACTCTCGAGGGCTCGTCTCTCTGGATGAATGAGAATGTTGATCCGTTGGAATTGACTGAATGAATGTGCTGGAAGGCCGACGCCGCAATGTGTGACAAGTTTATCAAGTTTACTTCTGTCCTATTTTGTTTGTTGTAGCTGCCTGTCAAATATAAGCAAACGTACACATGTACGTGGCCATACAGTGGTAAACTGAGTAAAATTATGTGAATTAAATATGCAGTTATGATCACAAACTTTGATTCCAGAGAGGTGGATGCATAATCGATCAACTAAATTTACAAAACTGATAAGACGGAAGCCACGCTCAAAATAACGTTCATGAAGAGGCTATTGAAAAAAACATCTGCACAGACATGTCCACTAGATGGCAGTGTCTACCAGTCAGATTATTCCCGGGTGCATCATTGCACGTTATTAGGGGTCGTCCGACAAAAAACGTAGAAACTCTATTGTATTCGTTTGTATTATTAGGGGTCCTACGATAATGTAGGAACCCTATTGTATTCTTTAATATTTGTATTTTACTATTAGGAGTGTCAAACCATATTATTTTACCCACCGTAAAGTGTGACCCCAGGGGTCGCTGTTGCACCTTTTCTGCAGCACGCACGAGTTCGAAGCGTAGACAGGCATGAAATCGTTCAGGTGCGGAAACATGCACGACTTTAAAAGTAACATTTGTATAGTGATCGATCACTCAGAATGGGTTCATTCGTTTTGTGACACCGGGACATAGTACGTTGAGTGGCTGAAGCAAAGCCGTTGATTTGCCTCTGTGGTGGCATGAATAGGATGGGTTTTTTCTTTTTTCTTTCTTGATACAAACGTTAAGTGGTGTTGGTCGATGGTAATCAGCATTTTAAACAGACAGTAGCCTATAATAGGAAGTGCTCAAAGGTAAATCAAAGTCATTAAATACTGAGTTTTACTTCTTCTGGGGAAAGAGGATATGGTGGTGGACCGTACAAGGCCCCATCCATACCATTGGTCAGTAAAATGCTAATAAAAAAATCAAATGTATTTATTAAGAACATTTAATAGTAAGGGGAAGGGGGGATCTTATGTTATATTTATATTTTGTTATAATGGCCACCGTTTTTAGTTTTTCTTTACTGCAGTTCATGAAATAAACTATGAACTAGGAGCCTTTATTGTGAAGTGTGTTTGTGATTGCAGTGACTTGGGTGGATTTACACACAGCGTAAGGGGGATTTGGGGTTAAGAGCACAATTTATTAGGGCATTAGGGCACTAATCTTGGGCGATCCGAGGTCCTTTTGCCTATACGTTTGGTGTGATGCTGTGGTTATCTGAAGCCAGCTGCCCACTGCGGAACGAGAGCGCAATGAGCGCGCAGAGCCGGCGGCAGTATCGCGCACTGAGTGGCCACTGAAGCGGCCGCAGACTGGAGTTCCAGTGGAAGCACGGCGGGCCTCGGGACGAACCGCCCGCTAGCGAACCGCTGTTTTTAATTTGTCATTTTGGTATTCTGTAGTAGGCCTATGTGTACGATTATTCATGTCTGTAATTCAGTGATTCATCGCAGACTCAGAAAGCAGCAGGAAACAAATCCACGATTTGTCACAATCGACTTTAACTTTTGGAATAAACTGAATAACTGCTTACTATCTGGAGGAATCCACCCATCTATCGCATGTTATTTTGGGACAGTTGCTCATGATTGATAATAACTGGCCAATAAATCATACACCGTTGTGTTTGGTTTCCAGGTGGACATGAGGGAGTTCCAACCTGAAACCCAGGGTGTTTATGTTGGTCATTGTTATTTTATACCTTCATTATATTATGAGTTCAATTTTCTCGATAAGTCAATTGCGAAGGCCAAAATCATGATTTTTCAATTAATATGTAGGCCTACTTAATTGTGCAGCACTACATTAATTTGTGGCCCATTGTCAGTTGGAAGCTCTTAAAGCCCAAAACCTTGGCAATAAGTTTGTTCATTGCTGTATTTCATGCCACCAAATAGTTCTTCAGTAAGGTGATCTCACGACAATATTTATAATGTGTATACACATGCACGCACAAACACAGGGCCACGGTCGAGAGGTCATCTCCCTCATGACGTCACAATGAGCTGCGTAAAGTTATTTTGTCTCAGAATCTTTAATGTTTGCATTTGTCATGACAACTCATATTGAAGCGCTTCTGATCCGAAGTAATGACGATATAAATTAATATGTAGGCCTAGCCTATTTAATTGTGCAGCCAAGTCGTTTTTTTTAAATAATTGTCATACAAAGTCAGATTTATTTTCATATTTGTTCAATCTTTTTTTTATATACATTTATTATTGTTAAGACTTCAATGTTCTCGATTGGTGAATTGCGCAGGCCAAATGACGATATAAATTAATATGTAGGCCTAGCCTATTTAATTGTGCAACAATGTGGCCCATTGTTGGCTAAACCCTTCTGGAATCCCAAAACCTTGGCAATAAGTTTGTTCATAGTTGTATTATATGCCACCAAATAGTCTACAGTAAATATGATATTTATGATAAATAATATTTATATACACATGCACGCACACACAGACAAACACGCGGCCACGGTCGAGAGGTCAGCTGTCTCATGACGTCACAATGAGCTGGATTAAAATAATTTTCTTCGCAGAATCTTTAATGTTTACATTTGTCATGACAACTGTTGCAATCGTATTGAAGACGCTTCTGATCTGAAGAGATATTGCTCGACGATTTCCCTTTAATAAGTGTCTTTAGTCTCAGCATTGTTTCGGCCAGGAACGAACTGTCCAGTTGACGGTTTGATCCAGCAGGAAACAAGGGTAGGTTTCCGTGACTTTCTGCCACTCTTGAGAAAACTTTATTTAACAATTTATTTTCATCACACACCGATGAAAAAAATGCTAGTGATTCACTCAGGTATTGGCAAATAAATAGGATTAATTTGTTTAGGAGTTGATACGCCCTGTCGGGTTGATCTGATGCATCGTTTCTCCGTGAAGGCCTCCCATGATGCGGCCCTCAAATCGGCCACGTCGTTCACCAAAGTCGACACCAAAATATGAATTAATTAATTCACCTAATGAACTATTGTTTTGTTGATTAAACTTTAGTCATCAATCCATCCAATCCCTGACACTGAACACCATAAAAAGGTAAATAGTTAAATCACGGCCCTCGGCTGTCGCAGGCCGAGGTGAATTATTAAGAAAGAGAAAGACAACGTTCTGATATTAACGCACACATTTAATCAGATGCTTGCATAAAGCTTGTTTTCCTCCAGGATGACTGAAAATGCTAAATATGAATTTGTTTCGACCAAGTTACCTGAAATCTCGGGATGTAAATGTGTGTCATAGCGTCAAATGTTAACATTACTGTAACATAATTCACACACATTCATACCAACAGGCCACATATGTCCTTGGCGACTAGAGAGGTCTCGTTCCCATCCTAGGGAGGGATCAGGCTCCTAGGGAGGCGTCCGGCCCGGACAAGAAGCCATTCATTCACGTATCAATTCCAGAGATACGAGCGGCCCAGGCGTTCGACGAACTCAGAAGTTCAGGGCCACAAAGCAAGTTGTAATGCCAACACATAGCCACAAGGGTGCAGCATAGAGACACATACAACATCCAGAGAGGCGGGAGTTCAGCACCATGATTAGCCAATCAGAGCACATAAATAAGTCCACGTCTGCCCAGTATTAAAGTTTCAAGAATCCCATAGCCCCGGGGGCTAGAACGCTCCAGGTAACGCATCCTTCTGATGCCCTACTAAGTGTATCTCCACGCGTGCCTGTACAATTCTCCTCCTTTTGCTTCATGGTATGCTAGTCCAAACCTTTACTAAATAAAGTGAGTTAGCAATCCTGATTCGGCAGACTTTTTCCAAAAGAACACGGCATTACCGAACCATGTGGTACAACAAGCTGTAACGTAAACATCACGTCCCCTTAAAAATATCCATCTTAAAATATATTATTATTATGAATATCAAATATCTAACACAACCTCCCTCTCCTTGTATCGCGTCATTAGGAGCTGAGGAACATGGACGCCCGCCTCCCAAAGCGTGCGCCCAAGCCCAAGCCTCCTGCTCAGAAGAGGGCCGTGCTTCCAGCGCTCACCAAGACCCAGCTGCGACCCCTCCGCTGTGATGGTGTCCTGGTCAGTGGTCCTGCTGAACTAGTCCGCTATAGTGCCCCACATGGCCACATTACTTGCATCATTTCATGTGAGACTCCCCACTTTACGGTAGCCTAAGTGCATCCACATAGACGTAGCCGATATGGTAAATCTGGATATGTCTTTGAGAAGATTAATCACACTTCATGGTGGTGGCCAATACGTCTACCTGTGCATTCCTGTATAGAGGGACGAAGAGGGCATATAGAACACCACACGAAACCCTGATTTGCAAACCAAAAAAAATGTGTTTTGAATCTAATTAGATTGACTTTAATGCAAAGCGCTCGGTAACGTCTGGGATCATAACCATTGCGTCGCTCCTCCCTCAGGAGCCAATCAAAGGGAAGGACCCTCTGCCCCCGCCGGCCTTAAAGTCTGCGGCGGTGAACAAGGCTTCTCTTCAGGAGGAGAAGACCCCCGTCCTCCCAGACAGCACCAAGACCCAGCTGAGACCCGTCCTCCGTGACGGTGGCCTGGTCAGTGTTCGTGCTGAACCAGTCCGCTAGTGTCCTACACGTCCATATGACCGTAATCATTTTAAATGAGACCCCCCACACACACACACACTAAACGCTATGTGTATAGCGCAAGCACATAGACATGGTAGCCTATATGTTAAATCTGGATAGGCCTATATCTTTGGTCAAATTAACCACACCTCAAGGTGTTGGCCAATATGTCTGCCTGTGCGTTTCTGTATAATTGGATGAAAAGGACATGTAGAACACCACATGAAACCCTGATTTGCAAAACAAAAAGAAAGTGTTTTAATTCTAATTCAAATGACTTCAATGTAAAGCTCTCAGCAACGTCCACTGAGATCGTAACCATTGCGTCTTTCCTCCCTCAGGAGCCGATCAAAAAGAGGGTCACCTGGGATCTGCCCCTGCTGGTCTTATCGTCTGCGGCGGGGAACAAAGCTCCTCTTCAGAAGGGGAAGACCCCCGTCCAACCAGACAGCAACAAGACCCAGCTGAGACCCCCCCGCCTTGCTGGTGTCCTGGTCAGTGTTCCTGCTGAGCTAGTCCGCTAATGTCCTAAACGTCCACATTACTCACATAATTTCAAATCGTTAGCATAGCATAATCGCGTACGTCCACACCAGGAGCGACCGCTCACAAAGTTTCGCTGCGAATATTTCTGTTCGCTTTGGTCGCTCAAGTCGCTCATAACGTACAATTCAATTATGCAGACACATTTAAAGGAGCCGTATGCTTTTAGTGCAGACAGCCATATCAAAGAGTGAACTCCCATACACTTTGGCCATATTGCCGAGACGGTTTTGCTTGTTGGATAAAGTGCTTCGACAACAAGACAGTGATTCCCCCCAATATAAAAAAAATCCTAAAATGTAGGGTAATTACAACCGAGAACAAAAAACCCTGCGTGCTGTAGTAGGCTAGTTAAAATATGTTTCACTGATCTGCATCTGCAAATCATGATCTGCACTCATTCGTCGCACTCAAAACAAATAGACATTGGCGCACATGGCTAATTTGCATACGTGCACAGGACTGGTTGGCTCCGCAAGGCAAATAATGGAACATATCTATCTATCTAGGCCTATCTGTCTATCTATCAACGCGTGTCTAGTTTTAATGTGATGTATTGTGTGTATGTCCAGTCAGACTTGTTCTGTGTGGTCTTGTAGGCTACTGTCCTGTGTGGGCCGAGCCACCTAAATGGATTCCTGACGATTTGTGTCGTTTGGTATTAATAAAGACTTGACTAGGCTATCTATCTATCTAGACTATTTAATTAACAATTATTCACCTCAGGCTCCGTGAATAGTGGGGAATAGAGCGATAAAAGACAAGAGATATATCCCTTGTCATTTATCCCTCTTCTTGTCGGTTACTTTGTTTATGTGACGATTTCAAAAACTTTTTTGAAGAGCATGACTTCCATTTCTGCAAAAAATAATCCATTATGTGGTAGCTATCCTATATGTTTGATCATCTCACCTGTATATACATAATTCCCAGTGATCCCAGTGATGCAACAGTCAATGCAATACTCCCCCAAGTGGCTAAAATAACTAAACTAAAGGGTGAACATAGATGGCTCCTACACATTACATTGCATACTATATTATAAACCATGGTAATTGCAGTCATTTAATGTCCTCAAAGCATAGGCCTATATTTTAGAATCCATTGTAGATTTTAAAATAATAAACACAACAGCTTTTCTTTGGAAATATTTATTCAATTTAACAAATCAGCAAATGCTGATAAAAGTGCACATGTGGGAACTTAACAAAGAAACAAACTTGTGTACATGTGAAAGAGAACATCAAAAGAAAGTTGTAAAATTGAAGTGTGTGTGTGTGTGTATGTATATATATAAATGGCATGTGAGGGAGAAGAACAAGGTGCAGCTGACAGCACTGCGAGGGTGATAAGCTTACTATAACACCCCTCACAATGTTGTCAGCTGCACCCCGTTCCCCTTATCCCACATGTCAACCTCACGACACTTGGCCTCGTACACCATCCTGTACATTTGGAACTTTAGATCCTCTCTAGTCTTAAAAGACAGCTTTTTAAAATCCTCTTGGAGGCTTCGAAAGAATAGTGAGTCAGAGTCCTCTGGAGGACTCTGACTCACTACTCGATTGCTAACAGCCTCTATAGCTGTGATGAGCCTCTCCGCATCAAGAGCATCACGAGTCTGGTCTCTGCCTCGTCCTGTCTTTCTCCTGCTCTTTCCCGCTGCCTGCTCCTCGGCCTGTGGTGCTAGCTGGTCAGCGGCCTGTGGTGCTAGCTGGTCAGCGGCCTGTGGTGCTAGCTGGTCAGCGGCCTGTGGTGCTAGCTGGTCAGCGGCCTGTGGTGCTAGCCGGTCAGCGGCCTGTGGTGCTAGCCGGTCAGCGGCCTGTGGTGCTAGCCGGTCAGCGGCCTGTGGTGCTAGCCGGTCAGCGGCCTGTGGTGCTAGCTGGTCAGCGGCCTGTGGTGCTAGCCGGTCAGCGGCCTGTGGTGCTAGCCGGTCAGCGGCCTGTGGTGCTAGCCGGTCAGCGGCCTGTGGTGCTAGCCGGTCAGCGGCCTGTGGTGCTAGCCGGTCAGCGGCCTGTGGTGCTAGCTGGTCAGCGGCCTGTGGTGCTAGCCGGTCAGCGGCCTGTGGTGCTAGCCGGTCAGCGGCCTGTGGTGCTAGCCGGTCAGCGGCCTGTTGTTCTAGCCGGTCAGCGGCCTGTGGTGCTAGCTGGTCAGCGGCCTGTGGTGCTAGCCGGTCAGCGGCCTGTGGTGCTAGCTGGTCAGCGGCCTGTGGTGCTAGCCGGTCAGCGGCCTGTGCTCTCCCCGGGGCGTCCTGGTCCTCGACCGGTGCTCTCCCTGGTGCTGCCTGGTCTGTGTCCTCTTCACTCTTACTCTCACTCACTGGCCCTGCCATGTTGGTCTGGCTTTGGCGGTCTTCCATGAATGGATCTATGAAGGCCATTATGCGGGCATACTTCCATGGCTTCCCTGCCCCTGCACCACTCCTCCTCCTTTCCTTTTCCTTTTTCCTATTCTTCCTGTAGGTGTCCCTGAGACCCTTCCACTTCTTGATGCACTCATTAACTATTGAACACAAAACAGAAAACACAGCTGTCATTATCATTATATATGTCACTTACAGCAATATATTGTTGCACTTCTTATGTCAAATGACTTATTGTAAATTGCTTTGGATAAAGCTAAATGGTCATTTGTCAGCTGTCTATCCTCAATTAAACCGCATTGAAGTGACACGTTTGTTCCGTGCATTATTAATTTGCATTATTATGCGTGCATTATTCCTTTGCACAACGTATTATTCCTTTGCACAACGTATGTATTTTCCATATTTGAAAACGATATCGTCCCATTCAGAGCAAGGAAGATTAGTATGCTAGGATCTCGGTTAGCAGGCATGTATGGCGCGGCTTGGCGCCTATTTTACAATAATCTCAAACGTTTCATTAACTCACTCACCAGACCAACCAACCACGCGTGACACCTCCGCCCAGGCCAGGGCCTTGGCGTTCCGATCTCTAAACTGAAAAAGGGTTGGGTCGTACAACACCGGGTGCCCAGTTACAGCCGCGATTAGTACTTCAGCCGACATTTTGTTCAGCTAGTGAATGAAGGTAGGTAGGAACCAAAGTGCCTGCCGGTGTTCCCTGGGATCCACGCAAGCGAAGAGCGTCTACATTCCGATTGGCTGTCAGTGTTTGGCCGCTGAAGCGCGTCATAGTCATTTGCATAAAGTTAAAAAGGTTTCAACTTCTTTTTGACGCTCTGGCCGCTCAACTTTGGCCGCTGGTAGCGTTGGTCGCTTTGGTCGCTTTGGTCGCTCTTGCCCATAGAAAGTGAATGACTTCCGGCGATTTGGTCGCTCAATTCGCTTCTGGTGTGGACGTACTCATATTTTGGCCAAATTGTGATATCTAACCTAACTCAACTCTCCTTACTTCGATACATTTCCCCTTTGCATCTCCGCGACAATATAAAAGCTGAATAAATTAGAAATGTCATGATGTTGGAAGTGGGAACAGCAGGTTTGGCCAATCAATGGTGTGGTCCTAGCTAGAACTGTAACGTTGATTGACAAGTGCTCTCAACCCACCCAGTAGGTAGGCCTACAGTGTACAGGTGGGAGATGGGCACCCGTCCAATAGTAATAAGGGGAGAGGGAGGGCCAGCAGACATGTCACTCAAACCTCCGCGGCAGTTGTACGGAGATTTGATTCATGATTTGATTCATGATTCGAGCTGGCGCTGACTGAACATGTTCTCCGGTTTACGTTCTTTAGGTTCTTGTACGATTATTTCAAGTTGAAGTTCTACATAAATGTACGATCATTTAATGCATGAATATTTTGAGGGTTGGTTGTCTTAATTCTGCACTAAACATATATTTTCTGTGGTGCGTGTGCGAGTGTGCGCGTGTGTGCGTGTGTCTGTGTGTGAGAGTGTGTGTATTTGTTGAATACTTAAGTACAATTAATGTCGGATACTTTAAGCCTTTTACTCAAGTAGTACTCTATTGTGTGACTTTACTTTTACCAGTCAGTTTCTGGGAAGATATCTGTACATTCACTCAAGTATGGCTTCCGGGTACTTCTTCCACCGCTGACACCACTTAGTTGCAAACAATAATTGAGACCGTTACTTCAACAAAGGTCCCAATTACAATATCTCGGGAAGATGAACAAATAGTTCGAGGTTGGTTTCAACAGATTGCAATTTTTGTTTGCTTCTTGAGTTTGAACGGCAATTCATTTCTGTGAAATGAGAGGTCACTGCATTAGCCAGTGATGAATGATTGATAAAAACACAAGAAAGTGTTTTAATTCCAAATCAAATTACTTTAATGCAAAGCGCTCAGTAACGTCTACTGGGATCATAACCATTGCGTCCTTCCTCCCTCAGGAGCCAATCAAAGGGAAGGACCCCCTGCCCCCGCCGGCCTTAAAGTCTGCAGCGGTGAAAAAGGCTCCTCTTAGGAACGGGAAGACCCCCGTCCAACCAGACAGCACCAAGACCCAGCAGAGACCCCCCCGCCTTGCTGGTGACCTGGTCAGTGTTCCTGCTGAGCTAGTCCGCTAGTGTCCTACACGTCCATATGACTTATCATTTCAAATCGTTAGCCTAATAGCATTATCGCCTAAGTCTTATTTTGGCCAAATTGTGATATCTGACCGAACTCCACTCTCCTAATGCGGCGGATTCACTGTGCCTCATTGGCTATAGCATAAGCCAATCAGAGTGCTCTTCTACATTCCATAATCTGCCTAAGTCAGCTATTTGATTCAGGCATTTTTGACACTAAGTAATAGATGAACCTTAAAATATGACTTGGGTGATACTTTGAGGCTAACCAAATGACCACAGGGTTTCCTGAACCCCCTTAAATGGTAAGTGTATAGTGCATACACATCGACATGGTGTATGTTTAATCTGGACGCATCTTTGGGGAACTTCTATTACTGTTTGGGGGAAATATATCTACCTTATCTTTCCGGTACAATAAAAAGACATGAGAATGACAACACCAAGTAAATCACCACTGTGTTACACAACGATAGATGACACTGTTACACCAACAAAAGCTCCAATTACAAAACCTAGGGAAAATGAAAAAATGGTTCTAGGCTGGTTTCCACAGACACATATTATCCATAGAGTCGGGACGGACACTTAATTCATGGCTGGACGAGCAGTGAATTGTTAAAAAAGAGAAATACAATGCCCTTAGTGTATTTGTTTTCTGGATGCCTTACAACGCTAGCAATTCAGGAGTTTTAACCCATTGGCTAATTCTGTGACAACTGATTGTACATTATGTTTGCTTCTTGAATTTTACGGAAAATTATTAACATGCAATTGTTCCATGCAATGAGAGGTCACTGCATTAGCCAGTGATGAATGATTGATAAAAACAGAGATCATAACCATTGCGTCGTTCCTCCCTCAGGAGCCGATCAAAGGGAAGGACCTTCTGCCCCCGCCGGCCTTAAAGTCTGCGGCGGGGAAAAAGGCTCCCCTTCCGAAGGGGAAGACCCCCGTCCTCCCAGACTTCGACACAACCCCGCAGAGAGCTCCAAGCCTGGCTGCTACCCTCGACCAAAAGAAGCAGAGAGTGCAGACGGAGAAGTACCGATGGTGTGATGGCCAACGATTGGCCACAGCAGGTAGATGGATTGATAGGTGTACACTTTATTGATCCATTGGGGAAATTCAAAGTCACAGTAGCTTGAAGACGTCACACACAACATACACATACAACATAAACAAGATGATAATATAAAATATCCATACGGATAATATGGACAATAAATTATATACTGAGGTGCTCTTCGATAATATAGGGAGCGATTGTGCCTGAGGGTTAATAAAGCCAGTAAACATTGTTTCAGTAAACAGTGGACAGTCAGCACACTGTTTAAGGGAGGAAGTGGAGGTGGTGGAAAGGGAGACAGAATACGCAGAGACGTCTATCGCTCCTCTTCCTCCCTCCAGGTACACATTGTACAGTTGCACGACCCTGGGGACAAATTATTTCCTCAGTCTGTCAATCGTACATGGCATCGTGTGTAGTCTTGAGCTGATCATGCTCTTCTGCTTTGCGATCGTGCTCTGGAGTGGATGACAGTCTTTGCCCAAGATGGTGAGCAGGTTGTTGTCAGGTAAACACACTAGTGGTGGAAATTGTTCATCTGGTGACAGCATTGGCTAAGGGTTTCCCAGTGAATGTACGTTGGGTAATGTTGCTGCGATTATTTGATTGCAAGCTGTTAGAAATCAGTCATTAGGGAGTGAAACGCTATGTGAGATTTGTGATCGGTTTCCGGTCCTTGTAGGTGATCATTTAGATTGCAGACGTCTGTTGGCTCATATCTGATCCATCAGATCGTCTCCACCCTGATTGGTTTGGGGAATCCATCTTGTTCTCGCTCTTTTCAACTCTTGAATCCTACCTACAGCACCATTTAAACAATTGTGTTTGGAAATAGCGTTTAAACCCCCCGTGCTTCATGAAGGAAAGAACACACATCACTTCCTGCTGAGCAACATGCCTCGTTTCTTTCCCTTTACACAGATGCCTTGTCAGTCTTCAGAAAACACCTGACACCATTTGAGCAGAGGGAAATCCTACAGTACAAGGAGGTGTGGTACCTCGGCATAGCTGCAGAGAAGATCCAGCAGAAATGCCCCCTCAGCCATGGTTATGATGACCGCAAGGGACACTACAAGATGGTAAATACTAACAGGTGTCCTCCTGAGGGATCCTACCACAAACCCTTCAGAGTAGAAGAACGGGCTTTGTTGGGTTCAGCCAGATGTATTTACTTTATTCACATTTGGTTCTCTAAGTTATGAATGGGGGTGTTAAATGCAGGTTATCAAAGACCACATCGCCTACCGATATGAGGTCCTGGAGCTGATGGGTGAGGGTACCTTCGGTCGAGTCCTCAAGTGCAGAGACCACAAAACCCAGCAGCTGGTCGCCATGAAGGTCATTGCAAACGACCAGAGGTAGCTTATCATGGATCAAGCTCAATGATAGGAGTGCTATCGTTACATTAAACTTTTCATATTTTACCATTCAAATTACATCGACATCAATATGCCAATCCAAGTAATCCTAAACAATTACCATCCATGAACCTCAAACCAACCAATCTAAAGGTATAAAGATGAGGCGAAGGCAGAGGTGGAAATTCTGGAGCTGCTCCAGGAGAACGATGAGGATGGTGTGGCCAACGTCGTCCACATGAAGGAGCACTTTCAGTTCCGTGACCATGTGTGCATCACCTTTGACCTCATGGGGTGGGTTTGCAAAACAAAAGCCTCATATCCTGCCCACTCACACAGAAATAAGACACCAACAAACAAGATGTTTGTAATTGATAATATCAGTGCCAATATCAATACAAATGCTGCTTCAAATATCTGTGCTTGGCCAAGAAATTAGGTGAACGAGAGACAGACCTACTAGGACAAAGCTTTATGGACCCTCATGATGTCTAATCTTTCCAGAAAGAGCCTCTTGGAGGTGTTGAAACAGAGAGAGTACCGAGGGCTGGGCGCCTCTCGGGTGAGGAGCCATGCCATCTCTCTGGTGCAGTCTCTCCAGTTCCTCAGTAGGTCTGGCATCATCCACTGCGACCTGAAACCGGTAGGAGCCAAATCATCATCCAAGTCGTCTATGTTGACACAATAAGTTAGAATATACACTTTATGCACATGTCTTTGGGATTCAATATCTATTTTCTGTTTAGGAGAACATCCTGGTATCAGAAGGTGACCCAGCGGTCATAAAGGTGGCTGACTTTGGGTCCAGCCTTCGTGAACATCACAACAGTGAGTGTTTGGCCTTTTAACTGGACCAAAAAACACCCATCTTTAAAGGTGGCAATTTCTTTCTGGAGCAACATTTCATTTGATTGATGAACTTGTCCTTCTCCACAGCCATACCTATTGCCCAGACAATGGCCTACATGTCCCCAGAAGTCATTCTGACGAAGGTCTACACCAAGGCCATCGACATGTGGAGTCTGGGCTGCATCTTAGCCGAGCTCAAGACAGGCCAGATCCTATTTAACGTGCTTGATGAGTACGAGCTCGTGCTGGAAATGACGAAGGTAATGAATGCCTCGTAAGGTTAGCTTTAGTATTTCAAAGGCCCTTCTGTGTTTCTAATGGGTTGATGTGCGTGTTCTGTTGAAGCTGCTGGGTGTTCCCCCAAACGATATGCTGAAGAAGACCCGGCTTCAGGGCTTTCTCTCCGGTGAGGAGAAACTAAACCATCCTCAAGTTGTCCTCCCCGTGGTTGCTGTGTACTTCAGTTGTTGTTGTTGTGTGATGTTGTGTGATGTTGTTGCGTGATGTTTCTGTGACGTTAATGCAGGTCAAAGAAACAGCAGAGACGTGACCAACGCGGGTCTGTCTGTGGCCCTGAACACGTCGGACCCACTCCTTCTTGACTTCGTCCAGAATTGTCTTGAGTAGGTGCACCTCCACTCTGACCCAATGGTGAAGTTTGATACGCTCCCCAGGTCCTCGCTCATGTACTTGTTCCAACACGTGCTACGTTAAGTTGTTATCAGGGGATACAAAGCAGTCCCGGAGGTTGTAGCACTAGAACCAGGGGTCAGGTCGTGACCATTGGCGGGAAATGATTCAGCTCATATAGAAGGAAACAATGTCTTCCTCATTCAGCCTGTTGCAGATATGTTGATGCCTGTTCTTGTTGATCTGGCGATGTTAAGATACGAGCCGACGAAGCGCATGACCCCGGATGAGGCCAGGCAGCATCCGTGGGTTCTGATGCACTTCCAGAGTCCCAGCTCCAGCGAGGACTCTTCTCCCCACCAGTCCACCAACTGGGAGCACATGGTGGACTCCACCAGCGCCGCAGCCCCGTCCACCTCCGGACCAGGGCCCAGACCGGTCGGAGCCAGGGACAGCAGGAGGGAGGGGGGCGCCAGATGAAGCCCGTCCCTTCCTTACGGGGACATGCACTGCTGCGTTAGCCCCCCATGTGAGTCATTGTTCATTTTTGTGTTGTTACAATGACCAACAGTTTTGTCCGAACAATGTTTGATCTGATAATGGATACGAAATAAGACATTATTGGAGACTAAAGCTTTGCAGTCCAAGGACGTGGAACAACATACATTTAGACTCCAATGTTGTTGCTGGGGGGACATTTTCAGACCAACCCTAGTTTACCATCTCATCATCAACCTTGAGACGAGTTAAGACTTAAAAAGACCACAGCACATTCTCAACCCTTTTGCTGAGAAATAGCATTCAAACCTTCATGAAGAAACGGATGCCTGTCCCTTTCATCAAGCCATCACTTCCTGCTGAGTACAAGGCCTCAACATGCTCTCTGTGTCATGTTTCTTTCCCTGCACACAGACGCCTCGATGGTCTTCAGAAAACACCTGACACCGTTTGAGTGGAGAGGAATCAAACAGTACAAGGAGGTGTGGTCCCTTGGCATAGCTGAAGAGAAGGTTCAGGAGACATTCCCCCTCCACCATTATTTATGAATGGGTTTTTTAAATGCAGGTTATCAAAGACCACATCGCCTACCGCTTTGAGGTCCTGGAGCTGATGGGTGAGGGTACCTTCGGTCGAGTCCTCAAGTGCAGAGACCACAAAACCCAGCAGCTGGTCGCCATGAAGGTCATTGCGAACGACCAGAGGTAGCTTATCATGGATCAAGCTCAATGATAGAGTGCAATCGTTACATTAAACTAACATTTCAATTTTCCCATTCAAATCACATTCTTTCATCAATATGTCAATCCATATAATCGCTAAAAATTACTATGCATGAATCTCAAACCAACCAATCTTTAGGTTTGCAGATGAGGCGATGGCAGAGGTGGAAATTCTGGAGCTGCTCCAGAAGGAAGATGAGCTTGACGTGGCCAACGTCGTCCACATGAAGGAGCACGTCCAGTTTTATTTGTGACGTGTGATTCTGTAATCTCTTCCATGTTTGCATGTCAATAAATCTGTTTTTTGTTTGTTTAATACTGGCACTAAATGTACATACTGTACATACTTTGAATGTGAAGGCACATACTGAACTTACTTTGCCTACAATGGGCCAGGGCAGTGGCGTTGCATTACGCCTAAAGGCTTTTCCAACAGAAGAAACTGCTGAGGTCAACAGTTTACAGCGGCTATCAGATCGACGATGTCTGCCTACTAGCACACTGAAGAGATTGCACTCTTTTATCACTCCCTTCTATTGTTTTATTTTATAATCCTTTACATTTTTGCATGCCACCAAATCGTTGTCTTTGCACTGTGTTCTACATACTGTGCCAACAAGGTTCAAAAGTAAATTGTTCCAAGAAATTATTTTAATTTGCGTCTTTATTGAAAACATCCAGTGGGAAGAATAAGTGAACCTGTGGGAGAAACTATACCTGAGTTCTCTAACACTTCGGCTAACTGAGAGATAGCAAAAGAAATCGAGGAGTCCGGAGCAAGTATTGACAGAGACTTTATTGTTACCCACAAACTAGGAACAACAGAGCAGAGTATGGTTTGCAAAGACACTAACGATCATAAGATCCCGGGTTTTTTATCTTCACACACAAAGCTGTTCTCTACATCGTAAGCCTGCCCACAGCTGTCAGTCATACGTTACTAGCTTTGTGGTCAACATCCTCAGAAAATCTAATCCAAACATTAGGTCGAAGCTAATCTGAACATTAGGTTGACGCTAATCTGAACATTAGGTTGATTAATCTAAACATCTGGTGGACGCAAATCTAATCTAAACATGAGGGTTGACGTCAGTACGCCTTGACCCCAGACTCTGTGGCACCGTGCCGAGTCCCATAGTATGCTGTTGGGAAAAATAACCTGATGAGCACATCACATGGCAGGCACATTAATATATAGTCGACTCTTGCTCTAAACCCAACGAACACATAACACAAACATGATAATATATAGTCAGGTCAAGGCCGGAGCTGAAGGCCCCATCTCCCAGGCAGGCAGATGGTGGACACTCAGACAATGCACCAGTATCATCTCCAGAACGGGAGAGCCACATTAATTTATCACACAGGAGACATTTTGAGAGCTCTTCCCCGTTAGGAGGAACCAAGAGATACCTCTGCCCACACCAGGGGCCTGAGAGCCACATTAAATTATCACACACGAGACACTTCGGGGGGCACTCCCCCGCTTTAATTTATCACACCGGAGACACGAGGAACTCTCCCCGTTAGGAGAAGACCCAGGGCCTGGGAGCCAAGGGGCAGCAAAAACACACAGAACCGCACACACCTCAAACGCACACACCTCATCGAGAGGAGGATACAGCATAAGACTGCATCACACGGGGACTCTTCATCTTCTTCTGAAGCAGACCTTCCACGGAGGCGAAGCTCCGGACGAACCATCAGCGCTGATTAGGGACTTAGACATATTCGATTTCTCACGCTTTATGACTCTGTATAACAGTTGCCACTTTACTTAATAAATCCAAGGTCCTCGTGCCGATAGACTTTATTACCTCTCCGTCTCATTTTATCTGGTCCAGTAGCTAGACAGACCGTTTTTCCCCACAATGCCCATGAATTCAGAGATGATTTTAGCTGCTTTCCACTATTAATGTATCTATATGATATATAGTCCTGATAATACTCATAGTTAATATAAAAGTAATGGTTAATTTCTCCCATAAACCCTAGGTGTCAAAAACTATTTGAACCTTCATAAAGTGTGTTTGGTAACTGAACTGCACAATGTCCCATTGCAAAGTTCCTATTCCACTGTATTGGTTTCGGACTGAATGTCCTCGAGTTCCTTTGAAGCCACTCAATTATATCTAGGGCAGAGTCACACAGAGTTGTTGTCATGGTCTGTCTGTTTCCTTGTCTTGTTTTGGTGTGTTTCCTGTTTTACTCTGGTATCCCTGTCTTGTCTCTCCCCATGTCCGGTCAGGTTTCCCTCCTGTGTGATTACTGCTCCCTCCCCTAATGTGTTTCAGCTGTTCCTCTGTGTGTGTTTGGTATTTAAGCCCTTGTCTTTCCTTTGTTCCTTGTCGGATCTTTGTAGTTCGTGGTGAGTTGTGTCCTGTGTTCCCGGTGGTCCCTGCCTTTTGCATTAATGAATTACCCTTTACCTAAACTGTCTGCTATTGGGTCCTATCTGCCTGCCTGCCACCCGCTAACCGTGACACTAGTTTTCTCAACTGCTTTCGTAGAAGATAATTGACATGTAGGCCTTCTGCACAACCCTAACATTTTTGTTAGATTTAGCTACCATGGAGCCTCCCTGTAATGGTTGTGTTGTAATATCAGTCATTTAACCTAACCAAGCCTCTAAAAAATTGGCTTAGCAAGCTAGTTCGATGTTAGCTGAAGTCTGCCTATCCTACACGTAAATCAAATGTAAGCTTATTAAACTGTTATTGGACTGATGTTCTGTAATTGGCTTAGTTTGCGAACGTCAGGTTTATGCTAGGCTACCCATCCTATACTCTGACGAGGTTATTTTGAAACTTCTGTTTGAGAAAAGATTCATAGCAATTTTGTTATATTAACCCAGATGTGGACAGTCTGCCTTGTTCTTTTTGAAAAGGTGACAATCAGGATTGCTTTCAACTCACTTTATTTGGTAAAGGTTTGGTCTCTGTAGCAAAAGGAGGGGAATTGTATAGACGGATAAATGCATCCATATAAATCTCAACTAATACTTCTAGATATGAATAATACAAAGTTGAACACTTTCAGCATGCATTGAAAGTCGAAAGTACAAAAAATAGGTGACATAAGAATACAAGTTAAGATTTAAAATTCCCTGCAAGCTTGCATGGATTTGACTGGCTCGTGTGGTCTTCATGTATTGGTGCGCTGGATGTATGTGGAGGGTTTCGGACATCGTTGTAGTCGTTGCTCCCGTCTCCTTTGGTGTCATCAGGACCTGTAATTCATGAATCCAATGTTCGTCCCTTTTTGTCCAGGGCGCGGCTCACATGGAGAGGTTACTAGCACGATCACATGTGAGCCTCCTCCAGGTGTCGTCAACCCGGCTGTACCAAAAGTTAGGAACATGTTCCCAACTGGCTCAAAGAAATTCAACAGTTCCATTATCAGTGCAGTGATACAGAATCGACTTGTTACAATTGCAACCAAACAATACTATGCAATAACGAACATAACCGTCAGTGGTTATTCAACAATTCGTCATTCAAGTAAGCAAGGAATATTGATTCTCTTAGATACAGGTGTTACTACAGAACACTGGGTAGAATAAAGAGTCATCCCAACAATTATTGTCATACTTTTGGTTAATAACGGTACAGTGACACACAAAAAACAAAACAAAAACTAAATCTAAAGAAAAACAAATTAGCCATAATGTGAACATCTGATCACAAGTCAGTAAATTGGTTGACACAAATGTAATTAATCAATTATAGTGAAGACCATTTCCTTACTAACCGTATTGTTTTATCTGAAGTATGCTTTCAGTACCCCCTGGTGTGGTCCACCACTCTGAGTGGGGAAGCACCTCCCTTATCTCGGCAGCCCCCCCCCCCCCCACCTCCCTTATCTCCCCCCCCCCCCCCACCTCCCTTATCTCAGCAGCCCCCCCCCCCACCTCCCTTATCTCGGCAGCCCCCCCCCACCTCCCTTATCTCGGCAGCCCCCCCCCCCACCTCCCTTATCTCGGCAGCCCCCCCCCACACTCCTTCACTGTGGATAACATGAAATAGAAATTTGGATAACATTTTATCGTACGTATTAAGTCTAATTTTAAGTATTGTCGACTATTATCTCTAGGTGATATGATCACTTTGGTCGTGGCCCTCGCCGGCCTCTTCCCGCCCGGCCGCCCTGGCCCTGGTCCTGTAGCTGCAGGGCGGCCATCATGTACTCGGGGATATCGGTGTCTTGGTATCCCGGGGGCAGCCACCCGGGCGGCGAGATGCCCGGGTACGCCGGAGGCAGGGCCAGAAATGATGGGAAGAGTGTCGGCGGCTCCTGGGTGTCTTCAGCTTTTTCGCGCAGCAGGGACTTCTCTTCGAGCTTCTTAATCTGCAACCTCATGAGTTGCCTCTTCAGTTCTTTGAGTTCGTCGTCCATGGCTACCCGCCGCTCTAGATCGAGACAGTAGTGGTGGACGAGGTGCTCTTTCCACTCTTCCCACGGTTTGGCGGACAGTGCCACCACCGTCTCCAGGGCCTTCCGGACCTCGGCCGGCAGTCCTTGTAGGAGCTGTATCTTGAATATCTCGACCGCTGGCCAGCTGTGTGCGTAGCAGTCGTTACATTCCGCCCACAGCCCTCGGGCCCTGTCGATGTATTCAGAGATGGATTCTCCGGGTTTGATGCTCACGCCGGAGATTCCCACTGTGACGGCCGGGAAGAGTTCTCTGAGGCGCTCCCAGAAGAGGTTCCGGTATGGATTGAAGAAGGTTCTGTCGGGTAGTTCGGCGGTTCGGGTCAATTTTTCCAGTTCAAAAGCTTGCGCACGGTCGAGCATGGCTCGTACATCGCCCAAGCCCAGGACGACTCCAGACGACTCTTTCTCGAACTCCCTGATCCAGGCCGCTGCTCCGTCCGTCAGACGGGGCAAGCGGGCGGCCAGACCGACCATGTCCCGACGATGGCCCCACGGTGTGTAGCTATCTCTCCCCTCTACGTCTGTCGGACGGGCTGCCATGACGATTGGCATTATGATCATCCAGTCCGGAAGCGCGCGTGTTCTGGAGCTAGGTGTGGGGAAAAGCAGTAGTAGTTCGCTTCTTGACCTGCAGGGGGGGGGCTTAGTTGGGACTTATGATAGTTTTCTTGTCCAGCAGTGGGAGTCGTTTAGGTAGAACTGGTGGCAGTTCCTCTTCTCGGCCAGTAGGGGGTGTCGCTGAGGTAGAACTGATGGTAGTTCCTCTTCTTGGCCAGCAGAGGGAGTCACTGAGGTGGAAATGGTGGTAGTTCCTCTTCTTGGCCAGCAGAGGGAGTCACTGAGGTAGAACTGGTGATGGTTCCTATTCTCTGCGAGCTGGGGGAGTCGTTTAGGTGTGACTTTAACTATAGAGGGGGTTCTCTCTTGATTTACTGAGCCCTTCCCCGCTCTCTACGTCCTCGGCACCTACGGACAGATGGAAACAAACAACAGATAAGGTTGGAGTTGGAATGTAGCCCATCTCTCATAGACAAAGGGATTTGTCGGCCACATGAAAAAAAAAATCAATGTAAAGTTGTGTTGTTTGTGAGAAAAACAGGAGAAAAAACAACTGCATTCAATGCATTCAAGCGTGTTAGTAGTTATTCAAAAAAAGTCTTATGAATCATGCAAGTTGGCTTAGCCCCATGGGGTTAGAAGTATATATTGCATTTGGACTCAGTAAACGTCTTGAAACCGCTAGGATTGTCAATTCAAAGCTTAAGCCCCTCATGGTTAGCAGTTCTTACAACCACCAGGAATATGTTCTCCAAGCTTCAGCCCCTCTCTCTCTATCTCCTGTGTACCAGGCTGCATCTGGGGGAGGCCAGATAAGCTTGGAATGCAACCTCCCCCACTCTTTTTCTAAGGGCAGCTCTGTCTCCCAATAAATCCAAAGCGCTTTCTTCCTTCAGAGCTCTCAGCGATTGTTCAACTTCACGTCGGGTCATACTTTTTCTAAACCCAGGACCGGGATTACGGTGGGCACACGAGGGGCTGCCGGTTGACCGCCAACCCCACTTAAAATGTCTATATTGGTTCTATGACAATTCATTCTTTAAAAGGCACCCAGTGCAACTTTCGAGGCTTAAAAATAAACATTCAATTTCTAGTCTTTTTTACACGTAGTAAGTTTCAATAACTCCATACCATTGCATACCGACATTTAAGCAGCAAAGATGAGACGTCATTGTGTGGTGAGAACTGATACAAAATCGATAACAACAACAATGCCGCCATTTTCTTTATTTTTTGTAACCTACAATAAATAAAGCAGGCTTCCAGTCAATGGAAAAATGGCTTCTCCCCACCGGCGATTGTTGTTGTTTACGATTTTCTATCAGTTCTCACCACACAACGACGTCTCATCTTTGCTCCTTGAATGTCGATATGTAATGGTATGGAGTTATTGAAACTTACTATGTGTAAAAAAGACTAGAAATTGAATGTTTATTTTTCATTGAATGTTTACATAAAGTTGCACTGGGTGCCTTTAAGACAATAGGTTCTGCTCACCTGGTTCTATGAGCCCCTGGAGGGCTGGTGATCCTCAGCCCGTCGCTCGTCTGCGACGAGTCCCAAACCCTGGTCCTTCCTCAGAATCACGTCAATAGTCGCCAAATGGTCTTGTTCTTCTTGAAAAGGTGACCGAATCAGGATCGCTTTTAACTCACTTTATTTGGTCAAGGTTTGGTCTAATCTCTAAGAAGCTAAAGGAAGTGAATTGTATAGGCGCGCGTGGAGAGACACTTATCTTGGAATCCGTGGATGCCCTGCCTTGAGCGTCCCTCAACTAATGCATGAGCTGCCTGTCTCGAGTGTCTGACTGCCTGTTCTGGGTTGCGTTCTCTCTTTAGATACGGAGTAGGCGCATGATGTATAACGTGCTCTCATTGGTCAAATTACAGTTGATCGCCCGCCTCCGGCTTCCTCGTATGTGTGATGGTGCTGCCATCTTGTGGCTTTGTGTGGATGTTACAGCTTATATGCTTATTTGTGCCACAAGTCGCAGTTCATCCGAAGAGGCGTAGAAGAAGGGGGCCTGATGTTGACAGGGACAGTTGTAGTTCAACACAAGAGAGTCTGGCTGCGGACATCCACCCACAGAACTTCCGCTTCAGACATCCACGCACAGAAACATCCACCGGAAATCTGAAAATAAAAATCTGAAAATAAAATAAATGTGTTTACAGAAATGAACGGGCGAAATCGGAAAATAAAATAAAGCTTGGGCGTTACGTAATGTGTAAATTAACGCAATACATTACGGTATAAAATCGAATAAACGCTTCCGGTTTTGGCAGAAGACTTGACTCTCGCTGTTGACTTTAAACTGGAGCATATGGCTCTTCTCTTTCTGTAAATACAGTATACACGCACCTTATTCAGAATTCTTAATTCAGAATTCCTTCTGTGTTATACTGCAATCATCTCAATTTGATGGGACACAAACTGATACTCGTATTGTAAAGCTGAAGGGCATTAGAGATTGAGGCTAATAATTATTTTAAATTCAGCAACTATGTATGAGTGGACAGGAATAGTTAGAACAATTCCTCTATAGCTTCTCCTTTTCTGACGTATTTATATTAGGTCTAGTTATGTTACATTCTGCTCGACTGCACTCCAACATATTTATCACATGTTATTTGCACTTTTGCATTCCTACATTCTTACTCTGAATCATCATTCATGTAATATCTGCCTCTAATTGTCTATAATATTGTCTTACCTTGTGCTGCTGGACCACCTTATTTGCCCATTTTTAAATACGACAAACTCAAGTCCGTTTTACAGTTTTTCTCAGTCGATTTGGTACATTTCTCAGATCAGAATTGAAATTTGCAAAGCAGTAAGTGCATTCCTCAAAACAATGCGTTCAAATAGCAAAACACCATGGATTACCTGCAAAAGCCAGTCTCTTGCTCAAAATCCTTAGCTCATCTCTCAAAAGTAAATAACTGTTTCAATGAACATGTCAGTGCCATCAGAATGACAAGTCGTTGTGTCATTGTCTACGGATAAGACAGTCAAATTGCTTAGTCATGTTGTTAATACAACAGTGTACTCTGGAGGGATGTTCTGATGTAAACTATGGCTAAAGTTTTGAAGACAATTATTGTAAATTGTAAGTTATACCTTTAGTGTATGTGGGAGATTGATTGCAAGAGACTGGACAAGATTCACATTTACGCTTTGACTGTTTGAACTGTAATTTGTTGACAGACCGAGACCATGTCATTGCTAGAAATGTGAACATAGGAAAATCTCCTTAGGGTAAACTGTACATGCATTGCTGTAGGAATTACAGTGCAGTCATCCGACAACTCCTGACGTTCCTGTCGGGCCACAAATTCTCAGACAATGTAACATATATAGTGACATAACATAACATGACATAACATACTAGTGAGGTCCCCCCTTCACTTTAGGCGTCTTTGAGTGTTATTAATTATTATTATTCTTCATGTTTAACCTCTGTTTTCCTTTTATTCCTAGTCTGTTTTACATAGTTTTGAATGATGACTATATGCTCTGTAAGGTGACCTTGGGTGTCTTGAAAGGCGCCTCTAAATTAAATGTATTATTATTATTATTATTATAGCCGATATGGTACTTCCACCGGCGGCCTCAGCATCGGCGCCGATGCTGAGGCCGCCGGTGGAGCTCTGGGAGTGGCGTTCTGCAGGTGAGACTCAGAGTTAAAGGACCTCTGGAAACACCAAGGAAACACAATTCTGTCAAGACACTTCTACAAGGGAACTCTTGTTTTTAAATACACAGGGAAGCTGAAAAACGGGATTCACAGCGTGGGCTGGTCACCTGGAGACGAGGTGCCGCGTGTCACGGGGAGAGCTGTTGGCCTATACGGTGGCTGTGGACCTGCGGTGAGTACCTCCCTAACCCCCTAGATAGGTAAGATTGCACTCACCCAGGGAAAGATTAAGAACATGGTTCAAGTCCAACCCACCACGTAGGGACAGACGTTAGGTTACGGGCTGTCTACCCGGGTAATAACGAGTGTGGTAGGTAACTGTCAGCAAAACGGACACAGTTAATCAAGAGTCATTTGTACGTTGTGTTGTTATGCAAATGCTATTCTCTGTGAGAATCTTCTTGATTCTGTAAGTTATTTGATTTCTATGTTTTTATTTAGTTCTCACGGCATGATGATGAATGCCCGCACGGAACGCCTTGTGTCCGTGCCTCCTAACGGAGGGAGCTACACTTATCGTGGATTGTTTCCTGTTGCTTGTGGACATTAATAATCGTACACATACAGATATGAGAATGAAATATAAAAACCAGGTTGCTGTCGGGCGCTTCGAGGCCCGCCGTGCGTCCATTGGAACTCCAGGCTGCTGCCGCTTCAGTGGCCACTCAGAGCGCGATACTGCCGGCTCTGCGCGCTCGTGGCGCTCTCGTTCCGCAGTGGGCAGCGGGCTTCAGATTGCCCCAGCACCACACCAAATGTAGGCAAAAGGACCTCGGACTTCGGAACACAGAGACACCCGCATTCGCTGAGCAAACACAAAGGAAAGGACTACATAACCCAGGGGCCTCATGGATTCATTATTATTATTATTTTATTTTTTTTTGACCCAGAAATAATTGGAAAAGGTTGTTCGAATTCTTAAAATGCTTAGGAAAGGTGCCTCGATGCAACCTTTAACCCACCTTTAGCTTAGGTTACTCCTGACCAACCTTTACGAAAGGAAAGGAGATATTTGTAACCCATGATCCTGTAAGGCAGCCATATTTAAAGCAACAGTTCACCGACAAAGTTTAGACTCTCCGCGTCAACATAAGTTTAGGCTTTTTTTTATGTGAATTGGGATTCAAGTGGCCTAAAATACCGACCTAAGTGATTAACCTGATTTAAATCAATATGAAAGAGCGCTTGTTGTACATTTTTGCAATGCTCGCCTTTGCGCGATGACATCGGTTAGGAAAAGTGTCTAATTCATTTTAAACAGTGCTTACCTTTCCCATGTTCTGATCTCGCCTTGACCCGTTGACGCTTTCCACAAAGGTTAAAGGAAGGTGGCATAAAGGTTTGGAGATTTGACTTTCCGAAATTGGGCCCAGGCAAAGAGAGGAAGACACCAGATACCACAGCTGTCCCTGATCACCCCCTCTGGAGCCCTCATGAATGGTGCTGTTAACCCACTGCAATCACCCCTAAGGTACGGTCACACCAAATAGAGTGGGTGGTGCGACTCCATGAAAAGTCGATGCTAAGAGGCAAATTTGTCGCAATTCCAATATCATCCAGCCGCGGACACAAATGGGCGTTCCCGTTCTGGTGGGGGTTCCTGTTTTCTCAGACTGGAAGGCTCCTTTCTTCTTCACCTTTCTCATTGAACTGTAACTTTCAATTCAAGATTCAAGAAAACTTTATTCATCCCCAGGGGGCAATTAAAGTAACTGTAATAACTGTAACTGTATCTGTCACTGTCGACATCCGGCCCCCTTCTTCTTCGCCTCTTCTGCTGAACTGCGACTGTCCACATCCAGGTTATTATAACAACGTTCGCCAGTTTGTTTTTCTCCAACAGAAGTTTTGAAATAACATCTAGTTAGAGTATAGGATGGCTAATGCTAGCATAGTGCTAACGTTGGCAAACTAAGCCAATTACAGAAACGTAAGCCTAATAACATCTTAATAAGCTTACATTTGATTCACGTGTAGGATAGGCAGACGTCAGGTAGCAACCAACTTTTGAGAGGCTTGGTTAGATTTCAATTACTGATAATACAACAAAACTATTTCAGTTAGGCTCCAGGGTAGCTAAATCTAATGAGAATATTGGTTGTGCAGTAGGCCTACACGTCAATTATCTTCTACGAAAGCAGTTGAGAAATCAACTCTCTTGAGAAATAAGTGGGTAGCCTCAAATAAAGGAACTCTTGGAGATTCTGTCCGAAACCAATAGTCGTCGAGGAATAGGAGATTTGCAATGGGACATTTTGCAGTTCTAATCCAGTTAACCAACACTTTATGAAGGCTCAAAGTGTATTTGACTCCTAGGATTCACTCATTTTTCCCACTGGATGTTTTCAATAAAGACACAAATAAAAATAATTTTCTTGAACAATTTACTTTTGAAACATTGTAGGCACAGTATGTACAGTATAAAAAAACAGATTTATTGTCATGCAAAATTGCAATTCCGTCTGTTGGAAAAGCCTTTAGGCGTAATGAAACGCCACTGCCCTGGCCCATTGTAGGCACAGTAAGTTCAGTATGTACCTTCACATTCCAAGTATGTACAGTATGTACATTAAGTGCCAGTATTAAACAAACAAAAACTGATTTATTGACATGCAAACATGGAAGAGATTACAAAATAAATCATGTCATAAATAAAACAAAAGACAGGAGTAATAAGTGTCCAGCTGACGCTGAAACCTCCTCAAATAATCAGGCCCTGCACAACAGGAACCCCCAGAGAGCGTTCCTTCACCTTGTCGGGGTTATGGAGTATCTCCTGACCACCCCCAGCAACACTCAGTCTGTGAACAAATGGTGAAGCTCCTCTTTGGGAGGTCCAGCTGTGCGTGAGGTTTTTCTTCAGTTTGTACCTCCTGTGGACACTTCGTTTAGCGTTGAGTCTCTGATGTTCGATTCGCCACCGTCTCTGCATCCTCATCCTGCTCCGTCTGACAACGACCCAGTGTCTGGCGACCGCTGGTCGTTTCCACTGCCTCCACCCACCGGTCCCCGTCTCAGTACCTCGTCGTTGGACGACGTTGGCCACGTCAAGCACATCTTTCTTCTGGAGCAGCTCCAGAATTTCCACCTCTGCCATCGCCTCATCTGCAGACCTAAAGATTGGTTGATTTGAGCGTCATGCGTAGTAATTGTTTAGGATTATACGGATTGGCATATTGATGACGGAATGTGATTTGAAAGGTAAAATATGAAATGTTAGTTTACTGTAACGATTGCTCTCTATCATTGAGCTTGATCCATGATAAGATACCTCTGGTCGTTTGCAATGACCTTCATGGCGACCAGCTGCTGGGTTTTGTGGTCTCTGCACTTGAGGACTCGACCGAAGGTGCCCTCACCCATCAGCTCCAGGACCTCATAGCGGTAGGCGATGTGGTCTTTGATAACCTGCATTTAACACCCCCAATCATAACTTAGAGAACCAAATGTTAATAAATATGAATACATCTGCCTGAACCCAACCAAGCCCATTCTTCTACTCTGAAGGGTTTGTGGTAGGATCCCTCAGGAGGACACCTGTTAGTATTTTCCATCTTGTAGTGTCCCTCACTGTCATCATAACCATGGCGGAGGGGGTATGTCTTCTGAACCTTCTCTTCAGCTATGCCAAGGGACCACACCTCCTTGTACTGTTTGATTCCTCTCCGCTCAAACGGTGTCAGGTGTTTTCTGAAGACCGTCGAGGCGTCTGTGTGCAGGGAAAGAAACATGACACAGGGAGCATGTTGAAGCCTTGTACTCAGCAGGAAGTGATGGCTTGATGAAAGGGACAGGCATCCGTTTCTTCATGAAGGTTTGAATGCTATTTCTCTGCAAAAGGGTTGAGAATGTGCTGTGGTCTTTTTAAGTCTTAACTCGTCTCAAGGTTGATGATGAGATGGTAAACTAGGGTTGGTCTGAAAATGTCCTCCAAGCAACAACATTTGGAGTCTAAATGTATGTTTTTCCACGTCCTTGGACTGCAAAGCTTTAGTCTCCAATGTATTTTTTCGTAACTAATATCAGATCAAACATTGTACGGACAAAACTGTTGGTCATTGTAACAGCACAAAAATGGACATGACTCACTTGGGGGCCTGATGTAACGGTTCTTGTCCCCATTAGGGGGGGGACGCCCTTAATTTGGCGGGCCCTCCCTCCTGTCCCTGGCTCCGACCGGTCTGGCCCCTGGTCCAGAGGTGGGCGGGGCTGCGGCGCTGGTGGAGTCCACCATGTGCTCCCAGTTGGTGGACTGGTGGGGAGAAGAGTCCTCGCTGGAGCTGGGACTCTGGAAGTGCATCAGAACCCACGGATGCTGCCTGGCCTCATCCGGGGTCATGCGCTTCGCCGGCTCGTATCTTAACATCGCCAGATCAACAAGAGCAGGCATCAACATATCTGCAACACGCTGGATGAGGAAGACATTGTTTCCTTCTATATGAGCTGAATCATTTCCCGCCAATGGTCACGACCTGACCCCTGGTTCTAGTGCGACAACCTCCGGGACTACTTTGTATGTCCTCACAACAACTTGACATAATACATGAGCGAGGACTTGGGGACCGTATCACACATCACACTGGGGTCAGAATGGAGGTGCACCTACTCCAGGCAGCTCTGGATGAAGTCAAGGAAGAGTTTGTTCTCCGTGTCCAGGGCCTTAGACAAATGGCGCCTGGCCCGGCGTCTGCTGGTTCTTGGACCTGCATCAACGTCACACAACAGCATCACACAACTGAAGTACACAACGACCAACCACCATTGCGTCGTGTCACTGGGCGGACAACTTGAGGATGGTTTAGTTTCTACTCACCAGAGAGCAAGTTCTCAAGCGGGGTGTCCTTCAGCATATGCTTTGGGGGAACACCCAGCAGCTTCAACAGAACACGCACACCAACCCATTAGAAAAACCGAAGGGCCTTGAAATATTAAAGCTAACCTTACGAGGTATTCATTACCTTCGTCATTTCCAGCATCAGCTCGCACTCGTCGCACACTTGGAAGAGGACCACGCCTCTCTTGAGCTCGGCTAAGATGCAGCCCAGACTCCACATGTCGATGGCCTTGCTGAAGACCTTGGTCAGAATAACTTCGGGGGCCATGTAGATCAGTGTTTGGGCAACGGGGGCGGCTGTGGAGGAGGACACGGTTCCTCTGAAACAGCCTCCTTTAAAGATGGGTGTTTTTCGGTCAGGGTAAAGGACAAGACACTCACTGTTACGACGTTCCAGAAGGCTCGCCCCAAAGTCAGCCACCTTTATGACCTCTGAGTTATCGTGTGATAGGAGGATGTTCTCCTAAACAGAAAATAGATATTGAAACCCAAAGACATGTGCATAAAGTGTATATTCTAACTGAATGTGTCAACATGGAGGACTCGGATCATGATGAGGCTCCTACCGGTTTCAGGTCGCAGTGGATAATGCCAGACCTACTGAGAAGCTGGAGAGACTGCACGAGAGAGATGGCATGGTTCCTCACTTGAGAGGTGCCCAGCCCTCTGAAGTGTCTCTCCTTCATCATCTCGTACAGGTTCTTTCTGGAAAGATTACATATTCATTAAGCTTTGTCCTACGTCTTTCTCTCTTTCTCGCCTTTGTCAAGAACAATTATTTGAAGCAACATTTGCATTGTTATTGGGACTGATATTATCAATTGCAAACATCTTGTTTGTTGTTTCTACATGAGTGGGCAGGATATGAGGCTTTTGTTTTCCAAACCCACCCCATGAGGTCAAAGGTGATGCACAGATGGTCACGGAACTGAAAGTACTCCTTCATGTGGACGACGTTGGCCACACCATCCTCATCGTTCTTTTGGAGCAGCTCCAGAATTTCTACCTCTGCCATCGCCTCATCTGCATACCTAAAGATTGGTTGGTTTGAGGGTCATGCATAGTAAATGTTTAGGATTATACGGATTGGCATATTGATGACGGAATGTGATTTGAATGGTAAAATTTGAAATGTTAGTTTAATGTAACGATTTCACTCTATCATTGAGCTTGATCTATGATAAGCTACCTCAGGTCGTTCGCAATGACCTTCATGGCTACCAGCTGCTTGGTTTTGTGGTCTCTGCACTTGAGGACTCGACCGAAGGTGCCCTCACCCATCAGCTCCAGGACCTCAAAGCGGTAGGCGATGTGGTCTTTGATAACCTGCATTTAACACCCCCAATCATAACTTAGAGAACCAAATGTTAATAAATATGAATACATCTGGCTGAACCCAACGCAGCCCGTTCTTCTACTCTGAAGGGTTTGTGGTAGGATCCCTCAGGAGGACACCTGTTAGTATTTACCATCTTGTAGTGTCCCTCACTGTCGTCATAACCATGGTGGAAGGGGCATTTCTGCTGGATCTTCTGTGCATCTATGCCAAGGTACCAAACCTCTTTGTAATTCTTGATTTCCCTCCGCTCAAACGGTGTCAGGTATCTTCTGAAGGCCGTCGAAGCGTCTGTGTGCAGGGAAAGGAACAAGACACGGGGAGCATGTTGATGCCTTGCTCCTCAGCAGGAAGTGATGGCCTGATTGAATGGGACAGGCTTCCTGTTCTTCATGAGACACTTGGGGTTTAAATGCTATTTCCAAATGGTTTAAATGGTGCTGTAGGTAGGATTCAAGAGTTGAAAAGAGAGATAACAAGATGGATTCCCCAAACCAATCAGGGTAGAGACGACCTGATGGATCAGATACGAGCTGGCAGACTTCTGCAATCTAAAGGATCCGCTAAAGGGACCGGTAACCGATCACAAATCTCACCAAGCGTTTCGCTGACGGCGGGCCGTTTCTAACAACTTTGCATTCAAATAATAGCAGTTACATTAACTACAGCACATTAAATGGGAAACCCCTGGCCAAGGCTGTCGACAGATGAAGATTTCCGCTACTAGTGTGTTTACCTGCTGCGGTCATTCGTTTCCAGTACTTCTCCTGTTTCTGCGCTCTCTGCTGCTTTAGGTCCAAGATAGAAAACACACGCACGCACACACACACACACACACACACACACACACACACACACACACACACACCGTGAAGAGACATCCTCTTTGTAACATTGAGAAGATGAGAGAGCGATTGTGACTCAAGGAGCCGTTCGCTGACCAGGATAGCAGCAAGGCGGAGGGGTCTCAGCTGGGTCTTGGTGCTGTCTGGGAGGACGGGGGTCTTCCCCTTCCTAAGAGGAGCCTTTTTCACCGCCGCAGACTTTAAGGCCGGCGGGGGCAGGGGGTCAATCCCTTTGATTGGCTCCTGAGGGAGGAAGGACGCAATGGTTATGATCCCAGTAGACGTTGCTGAGCGCTTTGCGTCAAGGTCATTTGAATTAAAACACTTATGTGTGTCTGCAAATCAGGGTTTCATGTGGTGTTCTACATGTCCTTTTCATCCCATAATACAGGAACGCACAGGTAGACGTACTGGCAACCACCATGATGAAGTGTGGCTCACTTTCTCAAAGATGTATCCAGCTTTACCATTCAACATGTGGATGTGGATGCACTTTACACATAGCGTATAGTGAGGCTCATCTGAAAATATTTAAGTAATTTTGCCATGCAGGTCACTAGTGGAAGTTCACCAGGAACACTGACCAGACCACCAGCATGGCGGAGGGCTCTCTGCTGGGTCTTGAGGGGTGGAAGGATGTTGGTCGTCCCCTTCTTAAGAGGAGCCTTTTTCACCGCCGCAGACTTTAAGACCAGAGTGTCCTTCCTCTTGATCGGCTCCTGAGGGAGGAAAGAAAGACGCAATGGTTATGATCTAAGTAGACCTTATTGAGCGCTTTGGATCGATGCAATTTGAATTTGAATTCAAACTATTTTTTGTGTTTTAGCAAGTGATCAGATATCACTGGCTAATGCACTGACCTCTCATTGCACGGGAGAAATATTTGCACGGGAATGATTTGCCGTTCAATTTTAGCAAGCAAGCATAAAGTACAATCAGATGTCACCGAATTAGCCAATGGGTCCAAACTAATGAATCGCTAGCATTGCAAGGCATCCAGAAAACCAATACACAGTATTGTCTTTCTAAACTATTCACCGCTCGTTCAGCCCTGAATTAAGTGTCCGTCCCGACTCTAGATAATATGTGTCAGGGGAAACCAGTCTAGAAACCATTTGTTCATCTTCCCTTTTATAATTGGAGCCTTTGTTGAAGTAGCAGAGTGTTAACTGTTGATGTATATCTCAGTGGTGTTAGTGGTGGAGGAAGTACATGAAAGCCATACTTGAGTAAAAGTACAGATATCTTCCCAGAAAATGACTCTGGAAAAGGTCAAAGTAAACCAGTAGAATACTGCTTGAGTAAAGTCTTAAAGTATCTGATATTAATTGTACTTAAGTATCAACACATACACACTCTCTCTCACCGACACACACACACACACGCACGGGCGTGTGCTCCGTGTGCATGGACACAGCCACAGAAAATGTGTGTTTAGTACATGAGCTTAAATAAAACCCTAAAATTACCCATAAATTACCCTCAAAATATTCATGCATAAAACTTACTTACTTACTTTTATGTAGAACTTAAAGAACATAAACTCGAGAACTATGTACAGTCAACGCCAACTCGACTAATACATCATGAATCAAATCTTACAACCGACTTGAAATGATGTAAGTCATATGGACATGTAGGACACGAGCGGACTAGCTCAGCAGGAACACTGACCAGGACACGATAATGGAGGAAAGGTCTCTGCTGGGTCTTGGTGCTGTCTGGAAGGACGGGGGTCTTCCCCTTCCTAAGAGGAGCCTTTTTCACCGCCGCAGACTTTAAGGCCGGCGGGGGCAGAAGGTCCTTCCTTTTGATCGGCACCTGAAGGAGGACAGACGCAATGGTTATGATCCCAGTAGACGTTACTGAGCACTGAGGTAATTTGAATTAGAATTAGAAAACTTTTTTGTGTTTTTAGCAATCATTCATCACTGGCTAATGCAGTGACCTCTCATTGCATGGAATAATTGCATGTTAATGATTTGCTGTCAAATTCAAGAAGCAAACATAAAAAATACTCACCGAATAAGCCAATGGGTCAATACTCCTGAATCGCTAACGTTGTCAGGCATCCAGAAAACAATTACAGTAGGACAGAGTATTTCTCTCTTTCTTAAAGGTCCCATGGCATGCTACTTTTTGGATGCCCTTATATTGGTCTCAGTGGTCCCCTAATACTGTATCTGAAGTCTCTTTCCCCAAATTCAGCATTGGTGCACAATTACAGCCACTATGAGCCAGTCCCACAATGAGCTTTCCACAAACGTGCCGTTTCTGTGTCTGTAGCTTTAAATGCTAATGAGGAGGAGAGAGGCGGGTCAAGGTGGAGAGTGGGGGTGTGGCCCTGAGCAGCTTGCAGCTACGGTACCACGTACGGAACCAGACAGCACGCATGTTTACAGTGGATGTATCGCAATGGCTCGGATTCATAATCTCATCCGGAGGCGCACACAGCTTTTGGCCGTGTTCTGTAAAATATTCTAGAACAATTCAGGGGCTCCGGCTGGAGTCCTGGTGCTCCATATCCAAATAATATCCTATAATATATAGATATCTATAGAATATCATATATATTATCACGGCCAAAAGCTGTGCGCCTCTGGAGAATATTATGAATCTGAAACGACTGCGTCGGGTTCTCCGACGTCTCTGGTTCTTCCACTTCCACATCAATCTGAAGCACAGACTGAACCCCGACATGGAGGAGAAAGGGATTTTTGCCATTTGTGGACTACTGTTACTTCCACACCGAGACTCGTAGAGGGGGTTATCTCGGCCGTGTAGGACACTAGCGGACTAGTTCAGCAGGAACACTGACCAGGTCACCAGCAAGGCGGACGGGTCTCAGCTGGGTCTTGGTGCTGTCTGGGAGGACGGGGGTCTTTCCTTTCCTAAGAGGAGCCTTTTTCACCGCCGCAGACTTTAAGGCCGGCGGGGGCAGAAGGTCCTTCCCTTTGATTGGCTCCTGAGGGAGGAAGGACGCAATGGTTATGATCCCAGTAGACGTTACTGAGCGCTTTGCATTGAGGTAATTTGAATTGGAATTAAAACACTTTCTTGTGTTTTTATCAATCATTCATCACTGGCTTATGCAGTGACCTCTCATTGCACAGCAATGAATTGCCGTTCAAATTCAAGAAGCAAACATAAAATGCAATCTGTTGAAACCAACCTCGAACTATTTGTTCATCTTCCCGAGATATTGTAATTGGGACCTTTGTTGGAGTAACAGTCTCAAATATTGTTTGCAACCAAGTGGTGTTAGTGGTTGAAGAATTACCCGGAAGCCATACTTGAGTGAATGTACAGATATCTTCAAAGAAACTGACTGGTAAAAGTAAAGTCACACAATAGAATACTACTTGAGTAAAAGTCTTAAAGTATCCGACATTAATTGTACTTATAAGTATTCAAAAAATAAACACACTCTCACACACAGACACACACGCACACTTGCACACGCACACACCCGCGTGCTCCGTGTGCATGGATACATCCACAGAAAATGTATGTTTAGTACAAAATGAAGCCAACCAACCCTCAAAATATTCATGCATTAAATGATCTTACATTTATGCAGAACTTCAACTTGAAATAATCGTACAAGAACTTAAAGAACGTAAACCAGAGAACTATGTACAGTCAGAGCCAGCTCGAATCATGAATCAAATCTCCTTACAACTGCCGCGGAGGTTTGAGTGACATGTCTGCTGGCCCTCCCTCTCCCCTTATTACCATTGGACGGGTGCCCATCTCCCACCTGTACACTGTAGGCCTACCTACTGGGTGGGTTGAGAGCACTTGTCAATCAACGTTACAGTTCTAGCTAGGACCACACCATTGATTGGCCAAACCTGCTGTTCCCACTTCCAACATCATGACATTTCTAATTGATCCAGCTTTTATATTGTCGCGGAGATGCAAAAGGGGAAATGTATCGAAGTAAGGAGAGTAGAGTTAGGTTAGATATCACGGAACCAATATCCGTGATATCAATTTGGCCAAAATATAACTTAGGCAATTATGCTATGAGGCTAACGATTTGAAATGATGTAAGTAATGTGGACGTGTAGGACATTAGCAGACAAGTTCAGCAGGAACACTGACCAGGACACCATCACGGCGGGGGGGTCTCAGCAGGGTCTGGGTGCTGTCTGGTTGGACGGGGGTCTTCCCCTTCTGAAGAGGAGCTTTGTTCCCCGCCGCAGACGAATAGACCAGCAGGGGCAGATCCCAGGTGACCGTTTTTTTGATCGGCTCCTGAGGGAGGAAAGACGCAATGGTTACGATCTCAGTCGACGTTGCTGAGTAGAATTAAAACACTTTCTTTTTGTTTTGCTAATCAGGGTTTCATGTGGTGTTCTACATGTTCTTTTCATCCAATTATAGGCTACAGAAACGCACAGGCAGACATATTGGCCAACACCATGAAGTGTGGTTAATTTGACCAAAGATGTAGGCCTATCCAGATTTAACATATAGGCTACCATGTCTATGTGCATGCGCTATACACATAGCGTTTAGTGTGTGTGTGTGTGGGGGGTCTCATTTAAAATGATTACGGTCATATGGACGTGTAGGACACTAGCGGACTGGTTCAGCACGAACACTGACCAGGCCACCGTCACGGAGGACGGGTCTCAGCTGGGTCTTGGTGCTGTCTGGGAGGACGGGGGTCTTCTCCTCCTGAAGAGAAGCCTTGTTCACCGCCGCAGACTTTAAGGCCGGCGGGGGCAGAGGGTCCTTCCTTTTGATTGGCTCCTGAGGGAGGAGCGACGCAATGGTTATGATCCCAGACGTTACCGAGCGCTTTGCATTAAAGTCAATCTAATTAGATTCAAAACACTTTTTTTGGTCTGCAAATCAGGGTTTCGTGTGGTGTTCTACATGCGTGATTAATCTTCTCAAAGACATACCAGATTTACCATATCGGCTACGTCTATGTGGACGCACTATACACGTAGGCTACCGTAAAGTGGGGCGTCTCACATGAAATGATGCAGGTAATGTGGCCATGTGGGGCACTATAGAGGACTAGTTCAGCGGGACCACTGACCAGGACACCATCACAGCGGAGGGGTCGCAGCTGGGTCTTGGTGAGCGCTGGAAGCACGGCCCTCTTCTGAGCAGGAGGCTTGGGCTTGGGCGCACGCTTTGGGAGGCGGGCGTCCATGTTCCTCAGCTCCTAATGACGATACGATACAAGGAGAGGGAGGTTGTGTCAGATAGGCCTACTTGATATTCATAATTATAATATATTTTAAGATTGATATTTTTAATACGTTCATAAGGGCAGATGAAGTTGACGAAACATGGCTAACAGGCCATAATAATAATAATAATAATACATTTAATTTAGAGGCGCCTTTCAAGACACCCAAGGTCACCTTACAGAGCATATATAGTCATCATTCAAAACTATGTAAAACAGACTAGGAATAAAAGGAAAACAGAGGTTAAACATGAAGAATAATAATAATTAATGACACTCAAAGACGCCTAAAGTGAAGGGGGGACCTCACTAACCACCACCAATATGTAGCACCCACTTGGGTGATGCACGATGATGAGAGGTCGCCTGTGATGGTTCTGTCTCACAATGGCGCCGGGCGGGACGTAACTTAATTTATTATTATGAATAATAATATCATTTTTACTGTTGTGATAATTACTATTATTATTATTTATTATGAAAAGTGAACATTTGACGTGAGACAGAACACAACTATTATCAACCCGAAACCTCGACTTCGATGATCTATTAAACAGGTGCTTAAAGTTGTCGATATAACTCAAAGAATTGCTGCCTAATTCAGTGACTCCTCATAAACATTTAGCCTTACAATATCAAGACGCGATTCTCAAGTGCAAAGAGATGTCAGAGAACTGTGTCTGAACTAATTAATGCCAATTGGGCCATCTTGAGGGCCGCATAGAGGCCTTGATATCACGGGGAAACGATTCAATTCCCGAGGGAATCATTCGATTTTTTTTCTTCGGTGTTTGATAGTCACGGAAAACCTACCTTTGTTTCCTACTGGATGAAACCGTCAACTGGACCGTTCGTTCCTTGCAGAAACAATACTGAGACTAAAGACACCAATTTATTATCAGAAGGAAATCATCGAAATCGTCGAGCAATATCTCTTCGGGTCAGAAGCGTCTTCAATATGAGTTGTCATGACAAATGCAAACAATAAAGGTTCTGAGAAAATAGATCTCGATATTGACGCAGCTCATTGTGACGTCATGAGAGAGATGATCTCTCGACCGTGGCCGTGTGTTTGTCTGTGTGTGTGCGTGCATGTGTAGGCCTATACATTATAAATATTTCCGTGAGATCACCATATTTAGGCCTACTGAAGACTATTTCGTGGCATATAATACAACTATGAATAAACTTCTTGCCACGGTTTTTGGCCTCCAGAAGAGCTTGTAACCGACACATTTTAATTAAGGGCTGCACAATTGAGTAGCCTACATATTAATTGAAGTCCTGATTTTGGCCCGCGCAATTGACTAATCGAGAAAATTGAAGCCATAATAATAATAAATGTATAAAAAAAATATTTTCCAAACATAAATATTGATCTGATTTTGTTTGACAATTATTAAAAAAAAATACTTGGACGACTTGATGGCTGCATTATGGTTACCTAACCTCCATATCAGTTCAAACGATTAATCAGATAAACGATTAAACAAACGCGAAAGACAGGGCCTATCAACTCCTAAACAAAATAATCCTACTAATCTGCCAATTTCTGAATGAATCATTAAAATAGTTTCATCGGTGTGTAATGAAAAAAATCGAACTATACGGCAGAAAGTCACGGACACCTACCGTGGTTTTCTATTGGATCAAATCGTCAACTGGACCGTTCGTTCCTTGCAGAAACAATACTGAGACTAAAGACACTTATTTATAATCAGAGTGAAATCGTCGAGCAATATCTCTTCAGAACAGAAGCGTCTTCAATATGAGTGCAACAGTTGTCATGACAAATGTAAACATTAAAGATTCTGAGAAAGAAAATCTCAAAATGTACTCATCTCATCTCATTGTAACGAGATGACCTCTCGACCTTTGCCGTGGGTTTGTCTGTGTGTTACTGTGCACGACATTATACATAATGTCGTGAGATCACCATATTGACTGTATGATGGCATGAGATATGAACACACTTCTTTCAGAAGAGCTTGTAACCGACAATGGGCCCATTTTAATTTAGGCCTGCACGATATTCCTTTAAATCATAATCTTGGCCTGTGCAATTGACTTATCGAGAACATTTAAGTCATAATAATAATAATAATAATAATAATAACAAAGGTAGGCCTATATAAAAAAAACATCCAACAAATAAAAAAGAAATCTGATTTTGTATGCATTTCAATTCTGTTAATTTATGTGCAATTAATGTGTTATAATCGTGCAGCAAATCCCTCCCAATTATTAGGAGGGAGACTTTGAGAATTCATAAAGGCCTGGCTGGCTGTCGTGAGTGGAAGCCTGCAGGTTCTTAATGTCGGTCACCTCATCATTATTATGGGCCTTATGAAAACTGTCATACAGAATCAAGCTCCATATAGGCCTTCATGTGAAGCTGTAATGATATCAACCACAGACAGCGCACAGACAATAACGATGGTTCACCTACCTTTCCATTTATTTATTTCCGACAGTAATTAACATGTATAGGCCTACCTAAAGGCTACCTCATGCCCACCTGGGAGAGATCAGACACAACGGTGTATGATTTATTGGCCAGATATTATCAATCATGAACCACTGTCCCAGAATAACATGCAATAGACGGTGGATTCCTCCAGATATATGCAGTTATTTATTCCAAACATTAGAAGTCGATTGTGACCCATCGTGGATTTTTCCTGTTGCGTGGACTCTGATGAACGCAGACTTGGATAATTGTGTACACATAGGCCTACAGATATGATGATGACAAATGACCTGAAAACATTTGATGAAGGATTAACTCATTTTTTTGCATTCACAGTGGGGTAACATTACGGACAGCTATTTGTGACCTATCGTGGATGTTTTCATGTACTTGTTGACATGAATAATCGTACACAATCATACAGATATCAGAATGACAAATTAAAAAAGGGTTGCTGTCGGGAGCTTCGTCCCGAGGCCCGCCGTGCTTCCACTGGAACTCGCGGCTGCTGCCGCTTCAGTCGCCACTCAGAGCGCGATACTGCCGGCTCTGCGCGGTCGTGCGCTCTCGTTCCACAGTGGGCAGCGGGCTTCAGCATCACACAACGCAGGCAGAAGGACCTCGGATCGCCCAAAATTGGTGCCCTAATAAATTCAGCTCTTAACCAGCAATCACCCTTACGCTGAGTGCAAATCCATCCAAGTTACTTAATCACACATACAGCATTAGTTCATAGTTTATTTTATAAAGTAGGCCTACAGTAATAATAATAAAAAGCGGGTATTATAACAAAAATATAAAAACAACATAACATCTCCCCCACCCTCCCCTTGTTATTAAATATGCTTTATAAATAATACATATGATCTGGTTTCGCTGAACCACGATCGGCCATAGTCCACAGTCGGAGTCCGACCGCGGGGTGCCCAGGCCAGGAGGATGGGTGGGCTGAATTCAAACGCCAGCCTGCCCCCAGCAAAGGTGAGGAAGACCTGGGATGAAGCTGCTTCAAGTTCAACCGGGTAACTCGACGCCTTCCGAGGTTCCTCCAGCGACACGCGTTTCTGCGGAGCCTCGGGTCCCCCCAGCAAAGTGCTGAACACTTTTTCGTGTTTGTGTTTTTTAATTAATTAAATTAATTATTAATGCTTTTTCTTAAATTGCTTTTCTTTCTTTTCTTTCCCACACATTGCACATATAGGCCTACCCCTGCAATCGTATTATAATCTTATTATAATAACAGTTTAACTGTATCAAAATATGCTCCCCGTATTCTTACAAAGTAAAAAAAGAGTGTGGCAACCCCGGCTCCGGCACATCTCCCCTGGAGGCCCAGGGGAGATGTGGTATAGGCCTACGGGGTAGATACAGTCCATTTCCACCAGATGGCGCCAGTGACCGCATTGGCGCTGTCACCAATCGGGATGAGCAGCACCTGAGCAGCAGGTGGAGAAGCCAATAGCCGTTTTCAAGGATCAATCAAGTCTCTCGTGGTTCACGGGTGGAGAGACGGGTAATCGAGAGACCGAGGAATACCAAGAGGGCTTTAATTCCGGCCAGAGAGACACGTATGCCTATTCCTCCCAGGCGTTTTGTTCTATTTGATAGCGGTCATTTTGTTTGAAATAAACGTGCCTTTTTTACTTGAGCAAGCTGAAACTTGTGCTTATTGGGGAGCGGCAGGTCACTCACCGAGCCGGGTTGCCAAAGTGTGTTATGTTAACGTAAACCGGGTGTGATGGGAAAATTAGGAATGTGCCATTCCTGACCCCCTTGGTAAGGTCGAGGAGCACGGGCTCCAACTGATAAGGCATGGCTACGTCCCCCTTTATGACATCCCGAGAAGGTTCGTCTATTATTTAGATAGTTTATTACCACCTGGTTAACCAGTAGGCTACTATAGCTTAATTGGGGGCAGAGGGACCTGTCTGCCACTGGAAGAAGTCCTTGCTTTTGCCGACGCATAGCACTTCTCCTTGCGGAGCTCTTGGAAAGACGCAGGGCAAAATCCCATTGGAGGCCTCGGATGATTGTATGTTTGTTCGTATGCATGTATTTTGATTGTTGTGTGCTATTGTACCTTAATTACTCAATTAAATGAGAAAAACTGTTTTAAGTTCGGATGACTCTATCCTCAAACAGTTTACACAGAAACGATTGACGTGGCACAATCCCTATGACCAAACCCCTGTAGCGGCTGGATGCACCACTCAGCTCCCCCAGACTCCGGAGTAGCACCAACTGGACGAGGTTTTTAGTGTTTTTTGGGAAGACAGAAAAGGGCAACACAGGTTATTGTATGCCTCAACAACGTTAGTTGAGAGGCAACGAACAACCAGCAAAAGAAAATTAAATCAACCAAAAAAAACAAAAAACAGCAGAGGTGGCGAGATCTAGGTTAAGGGGTATGAAACAAACACTAGCCCGATATAAAGGCACAGGCTGCCCCCTAAAACCAGGCAGTCCTTACCTTCAGTCCCACACGGTCGTACTATTTGTGTGAGCTCTTGAAATATGTATTATTGTATAGGCCTATAGGAAACATTCGGTAAATCACAGTGGATTGAACAAAGTCGATTGTATCGGTCAAATCTGATGTCTAAATCACAAAAGATTTTAGTAGGCTAGTCTAAAAACAATTGAATTATTTTCTTTAACACTTATTTGATTGTTCTGATTGTACTGGATAGATCTGATTGATCTATCCAGTATTAAGCTTGTGATGAAACAAACGGTAGCCTATTGACAGCCTATAAACATTGCGGTATGAACATGGAAAGGGATCACAGTGTCTTAGCCATAAAAGCTCTATCCAGTACTAATCTATATCTAGTCGTACATCCAGTACAAAGATCTATCTAGTACTAACATCTATCCAGTACCCTAAGCTATATCCAGTACTAGATCTATCCAGTACTGATCTATATCCAGTCGTATATCCAGTACAAAGATCTATCTAGCACTTATGATTTTTATCAGAAAGACCCTTGAACCCACACACACACACACACACACACACACACACACACACACACACACACACACACACACACACACACACACACACACACACACACACACACACACACACACACTCAAAACACACAAAGTACTTGACGGTATTTGATAGTAAAGCTCAGTAACTTTACTCTGTAAAGCTCTGTCTTAGTATTGTGTCTGCTTGACCCTTGACCCCTTTACAATCCACCAGGAAATGGACATCCGGAGTTATGGGAACCCATAACCATAGCCATATCTTTGTTTATTCCGGTGCTTTTCAGGCCCAGAGGAAAGGTGAACATACACACATAACTCTGGGAACAATATCAGTGTCCAAAAACCCAGCCCTTTGTTTAGCAAACATAAGAACTATATGATTTGTACGCTCATATTGAATAAAGCAGTTTTCACTTATTTACTCGCAAGTACACATTTAGGCTCACTAGAGTACGCAGGATGTTCGTTTTTCGCTTGTTTGATTGGTCAGGTGGATATATCCCTTTGAACGATTAATATTTAACTACAAACCAATTGTGCTCTGATGGGTCCGGGAGATGATGACGTAGGACTAGGCTTGTGTTTTACTTATCATTGATACCATCATTTAGCCCCAAACAGGACCAGATGAGCAAGCCGTTTTGTTTGTCCACCCACTTCCTGGGGTTCAGGAAATTACAAAACGACATAAGCAGGAAACAGTGGCTTATGTGAACCACAGAGAATATAACATACAAAGGGTTGTAGCGTTTGCAAATAGTCACACTGCATTAACTAGGGTTAATTATGCACTTATTTTAAAGTTTTACCATGTTTCTAAATCATAGTGCTTACATATAATTCAACAATGAGTCATTGAGGCCTGCCAAATAAACCCAAAAATATTTGGGTATAACATTTTTTTTTTTATACCCAAACGTTTTATAAGTCATAAGTCTAAGTCAGCTATGCTATGTTTGCGAAGAAGTTATTATGTGCCAACAGTAGGCCTTAACAAAGATCTATCTTCTTAATTTATTAATTGTGGATCACTTTATACACAACGATAATACTATTGCCAAGGATTCAAACAAGAAGACACGAATCAACATGAACATGTTGACAGAGCTAATAGGTCTTAGTACAATGCTCTGCAAATCCATTATGATTAGAGGTTGATGGCTGATGTTGGCTCCGTGACCGTTTTGGGACAGCTGATTCTCATTGACGTTCGATGGGCGGGGCGAAGTAAAGAGGAGAAGGGAGGAAGGTTTCCCCAGAGGAGCCCCTGACACTGGAGCGGGTTGAGGCGTCTCGCGCACAGTTCACACGGAAAGCGGGCAACTTCAAAGCCGAACATGGACGCCTAAAGCCGGCAGGGATAGTTGAGGAAGCGCTTGCGAAGCAGTACGTTCGCCATGGAGATGTCCGGGAAAGACAATGAAGTGGGGGCTAACGCGGAAACCAGAACATCAGAAAAAGCACAGGTATCTTTTATGGTCATTTTAACAGTTCTATAACAATGTATTAAAAAATAACAGGATAGGCCTACTCTGATACTTATAGTTTATGATAATAGTTGCGTTATTGTTACGTTATCCAGCGTGAGAGAAAGGTGTGGATGGTTGAACTTATTGTTGATGGCCAGAGGTTTTACCGGTTTTACCCACAGGTAACGAGTTACGAGTCGCCTTTTCGATGCAGCAAACCCATCCGCACAGATGTGACCGCTGTCTGGGGCGTGTCGGCGAAACCCGATCGCATCTCGCTGTGTGCGTGTGATGTTCGATCCCCCACACTTTGTTCAGCCTTTCTGACAAACTTGTATTTTTGCTGCTGTAGGACGATGACCAACTCCAGAAATGCAGTTCCCCTCGGAGTCTAGCTATTATTGGTTGAATCCCAAAGACCCCAATGTTTATGAATTTAGTGGGCCAATGCCATATTTCGTTCATCAAATAATATGCATAGTTCTTCTCAGGCAAACAAGTTAGATATATTCAATGCAATTAGATGTAGAGTCTTTATCTGCAACAATAAATTGCACGCTGTGCTTGTTATTGCCATTATCTTAGATTTATCTTTTCTGATCTTATTTTAACTTGGCCTACCATCACTGTTTGTGGCTGTAAATTATCTCCTTGGTACTTTCAATAGAATTTGGAAAGTTTTGTGCGTAGGAATGAGGTCAGTCTAAAAGAACGTTGAAGCCAACTTAGACCTATAAGTCGTTAGGCCTGCCTCGGAATTCATAACCTCAACATCTGCTAGACCTATTTGAATGAAGTTTGAGACAACATGCATTTTCAGCCCAAATTCGAGGCAAACCTTCAAACTACACAGCAATTTCATCCGACAACGTCTGTCGTTGTCAGATCCAACCTCGATAAGGCTTCTCTGGTTAGTGAGCAGACTAATGGTGAAGTGAAGTCTTGTCTTCCATGGTTCAATGAATTATATACACCCGTACAGGTGACAGATCATTCTTACCTGTGCTCCAACAAGTGTATGAGCAAACAATGACTTTGAAATGCGGTTGGCTCATAACCGTCCATCCTGTTCATCCCTTTTTTATTTTTGGTGCTCAGCGATCTGACTATGAGTATTTATATAGCCTTCGCCATGCGTTTGAATCCTCACTGTTGTACAGGTTACCAAACACATTTCCTACGGGGCTTGTCTGTGTTCGCTGCATGCAAGGTCGTTAAATAGGTGGAATGTGTTCACCTGTGCATGGGGTGGTTGGGTAAAACCCCCTAGGCAAGACGCCGTCTTCCCCCAAGATCTTGGCTAGTCCTGAACCGTTGTTACATTCCTGACATTTCTGCTCTGTTCCCCCTCTATGTCTCTCTTTACTCTGACACCTTAACCACCCCACTCACACACAAACACAAACACAAACACACATATGCATCCACACATTCACTCAAACACACAATATATGGTCCAATACCTAGTCCTGAATCAGATGATACTATCTTTCTTTCTTACTTTCTTTCTTTCTTTATTGACAGCAATGCCATCTACGTGTAAACGTGGCATGCACACACGCACACGCACGCGCACGCGCACACGCGCGCACACACACAGACATATATTTAAGTGTACTATCAACTGTACAACGTGTGGTTGCCTAATACTCCTGACCCTTTTAACTCGTTCAACTTTTCTCTGTGACCCCAGAGCTGGATTCCGAAAATCATCAAGAAGCGCGTGTGCAGCACCTTCATCGAGGACGACAGGTAACTATGCTCAATTAGATTTGATTGGTGTAGCCCTGAGGCACGTCTCAAAGGGCTTAACAGGTCGTACGTTTATGACTGCCCCCTAACCCCCATCCCCCCAGAGGGAAAGGATAACATCCTTAATGAGCAAGGGAGAGATCTTGAGAAGGAACACAGAGTGGGGGATCCCCCCTTCCAGGGATGGTTGAGTGCATTGGGTGACATAATTGACGCATACAGGCAAATCATTTTAAATCAATTTGTTTATAAAAGTACGGTCTTTGGCGATTCGGTGCTGGCCGGTAAACCCTAAGGAGAGTCCAGACGTCCATTCGCAGTCACCACAACATGCTAAAACAGACGGAATAATAAATTAGAAGGGGGAAAGCACATAGAAGATGTAGACAGAAGCTAATTTAGCGACTGCACAAACACGCAAAGATACCATCAGAAACATTCCCACAGTCGGACACAGACACTGACACACCGCATGCTCTCATTGATTTGCTCTGTAGTGAGAGCCTTGTTTGGACGTCTGTCCCAGGTCTCGAATCTGGCTCCCCCACGTGTCTTCCTTCCTGGTACACGATTTTGACTGACGTGTGTGTGTGTGTGTGTGTGTTTGTGTTTGTGAGTGACCTTCGAGGTGACTCCCTTCATTGTTTTAATTTGGTTACTGTGAATTCGCAGCACTCTTCACCCTTCCTAACAACAAACACACACACACACACGCGCACACACACACACACACACACACACACACACACACACACACACACACACACACACACACACACACACACACACACACACACACACACACACACACACACACACACACACACACACACACACACACACACACACACACACACACAGAGACACACACAAACACACACGCACGCACGCACAGACAGACAGACAGACAGAAACACAGACAGACAGAAACACAGACAGACAGAAACACAGACAGACAGAAACACAGACAGACAGACCCCAATCTGAACACATTACTCCGGACAGACAATCTGAACACATTACAATCGCAATGCTTGGCATTGCGATTGTAATGTGTTCAGATTGTCTGTCTGTCTGTCTGTCTGTCTGTCTGTCTGTCTGTCTGTCTGTCTGTCTGCCTGCCTGTCTGTCTGTCTGTCTGTCTGTCTGTCTATTGCATTTCTGTATTTAATCACCGCTGCAGGTTGATGCTTATCGGCATAACCGTGACATTTCTACCAACTCCTCCTTTCGTCATCCTCGCTGACGTGCCCCCCCCCCCCCCCCCAGTAACGGGGCGCTGTGTCAGTGCGGCGGCCCCCGGGGGACGCACTGCTCCAACGCCACCGGGGACTACTTCGGCGCGGCCATCGTCAGCCAATGGGACAGCGGGCAGCACTCCTCGGAGTACCCCACCGACGCCTTCGGAGAGGTGGAGTTCACGGGGGCCAGGCAACGCCACAGTCACGTGAGTCATCATGGGGGGGACGGGAAAATCAGAATCACGATTCTTTTGCTCGACATTGAAATCACGATTATTCAAACGATTTTTTTGGAGTTTGAAAACATGTTGTATTTATTCAGCATGTCTCTCCCAAAAAAAACCGTTGTAACTTGTTGAAATTTCGCCTTAAAAAGATGCCCAAAATGGTCAAAAGGAAAATGTTTCAATCTAAAATAATGTACAGATGTGGATCCAGCTGTTCTGCCCTTTCTATAAAACATTAAATGTAAAAAAAAAAAAAAAAAATGTGTTATCGTTTGACGCTTAAATCGAAATCGCGATCAAAATTCGATTAATCGCCCAGCCCTAGTCTAGATCAGCGCTGCTCCCTGGCTTAGACATGAGCCAGGCTCAAGCAACAACTATGTCTTTCATTTAGGAAGTGGAAACTTCCTGAATGAAACTTTCAAGCAAACACCGGTAAAACCACATCCCAGAACCGAATGACGGGGATCAACGTTGGCAGAACACCGTCGCCCGATCAGTGACTGTACGAACATGGCCCACACCTGAGAGAGAGAGAGAGAGAGAGAGAGAGAGAGAGAGAGAGAGAGAGAGAGAGAGAGAGAGAGCACCAAATAACATCAGTATATCTACACGTTGTCTTCCTCATTAGCGCTCAAGTCCTACAGCTGCATCTGTTCCCCCCGATTGAGCTGTCCGCTCCGAAGCGAAGCCCCCTTCACAACATATCCCCACCCACCGCTAACCCTAGGTCACGAGCCCCCTCCCAAGCCACCCACACGCTCTGAGTGGCAGAGACTAAACGGGCCCGACCTGCTGTTCGATTCGTCAGTCAGCGAGATGAAAGGAAGCTTAACGTCCACCTCTGTCTCTGCGTGGACCCCCAGGTTCCGTACGTCCCATATCCATCTGAACACTTCCTAAGAACCCATGCATTGATGTGACACAAACACAGTGCCTCAATCAGCAAGAGCCTCTTTTGGGGTTCCAACTGTGGAGTTCAGTTGAACCAGTGCCTATGCTACGGCAGGACGCCCGGGCATAGAGTGTAGGGGCAGTGCCTCGGGATACCAGTTGTACTTATTCAAATCGACTATCTTTATTTGCAATCTGCTACTGGCTTTTTTGGTCAGGCTACCCCTGGCCTGCTCTAGTGTGCGTTCTAACTACATTGCCCAGAATTACTTTTGCTACCTCCTCTTGACATCAGGGGAGAACATTCTGTAAATGGTGAATTAAATAATTAAATAAATGAATCGAATGTGTTATAACGACATGCATAACCGGGTTTATTATTAATTGCGATAGCTAGCCAGACATTTGGCAGTATGATACTATGGTGCACATGCCACACGAGTGACAACAGCCCTGTTATAGAGTGCTAGTGATTCAGATGGAAGAGTTAGATCAGCCAGTGCATTCTAGAACACAGTTCTGGAAGGACGTTTTATCATATTGGATAAAGATCTTGCTTATAAACAGAAAAAAAGTTATCTTACTGAATTACTGTTATCTTCTTTAGGGACATTGCAGAAATTGTCTATGCAGTGATTGGGATACAGAACCCATGATTGGTTGTCATGGGAATTCAACTAATATTTTTTACTATTTTACTATACAAAAACGTAAAATGGGGCCTGGGATCCATCGTGCACCAATACAAATATATTTTACAATGTATACTACTTTAAAGCAGCATACCCCCTACACGGTTTTCAACTTAACCTATAACCTTTTATACCAGACCTTTAGGCCTTCTGCAGTTCTCTGCAGTTAGCAGTTTCAAATATCTATAAAGTTAATATTCTTCATACTGCAGGTTGCATAAAGCTTTTGTGGCCCACAACCCAATCAATATTGAAAAAGATCATTGTTAACCTTAGCAGGTTAGACTGGTATCTGTGAATAGCAGTGGTCGGCATATGCTACAACTCAGTGTTGTTGACTGGACAAAATGGGAGAAGCTTCTATTGTCACAAAACAGAGGTTTCAGGCTTCATCTTACTGCTTGTGTTTCTGATTGCATAGTGAAGGTAATGTGGTTCACCCCTGAGAGGTTTTTCCATCTATTTTGTCAACCTGCGCTGGTCGCAGGATATCATGTTTCCCTGCTTGAAACCCAGCCTTACTTTCACTATATTTTAGTAACCAGTACAACAGAAAGACACAAGACGACTAGTCCTTTAAGCCATTTTTAAGTATTGCAAAATACATTGGTTTAAATATAATGGTATGACAGGTTGAAGACACAGTCCTCTGACTGTTAAGTTCTCTCTGAACAGAGTTGTTCACGATTGAGTTGTTCTGGCTCTGACCCTAAACTAAACTAAAGTATGTCCGTTGGCTTCGTTGGTATGTACTGTAGGGAAGCCAGAGCTCACCGTGAGTCATTGCTCAGCTGAGTTGAGTTGGGCTGGCTACAGTAAAATAGGGAAGTATGGTGCGTAGTTTTCCATCCCTTTCTAAATTTAGCACGGCCATCATCAGATTTTGGGGATTCCAAAGCATAGAGGAGAATCTCCCTAGGCCTTTTTCCAAAAGATTCTACTTGTGGAGAAGACAGTAGTAGCAGATAGCAGAATGTTAGCAGAACATAGTTGAAACCTTAAAGCAAGAAGTTGGCAAGGCAACTTGAGAATTATGAGTTTAGAGCTGGAAACTCACCAAAGTTGACGAGGTGCACTAAGCTATGATACGCACAAGAAGACATGGGCCCAACAACAGACAAATAATAAACATGACAGACTTGAGCTGAACTCTGATGATCATAACGACACGGTGTAGTATGTGGGCATGTAAGTCAACAAGCAGACTCATTGCCGTTTTAAGTCTCTAGGATCAGTGGTCTGTTTACCAAGCTCTGCACATCTCCAACGCTATGTTGTGCAACAAACGCGCTCTCTCTCGCTCTCGCTCCCTCTCGCTCCCTCTCACTCGCTCTCCCTCTCACTCTCACACAAGCTCATGGATCACATGATCTGCTTGTGAGCTGTCAGAAAGCGGATCCTGCTGAAGAATAATTAGAATGCCACCTCATGATTCAGATTACATCATAGTCAAACTCACAGTTGGGCCGGCTAGCTGAGCAGAGAGTTAGGTTTAGTTCTCAACCGCTTTGGGTGAGGGGAGAATATTTAGAGCATATTGTTTTTGTTCTTTGACCCTTTCCTCAGGCAGTAGCCGTAGCGAACTGTAGTACTTTACTCCTGTTATTGATTTCCCTTGAACGGAGTCAGTTGTTATCTGATGCACCTGTAAAACCTGTCAATCTTCTGTACTAGGCCTGCTTTAACATTAACGTGTAATAACTCCAAAAAAGGTTTCCCTGAGTGAAGGGGATAGACCATGTGTCTAAGGTCTGATCTCCTCTCTGAATTTTTTTTGTGATGAGTCATGTGATTTATAGACGCTTACAGTACCAATGAGAGTTGTCAGGGAAGTAATGATGAATTATTGGGTATGAGGACGCTTGGGAACAAGGTAAATAATTGGGTAATGACTGATGACAGTACTGACAGTACCCATTTCTGGGGGCCTGTCCCCGAAAAATGTTGTGTGTGTTTATGTTTTTTAAAAAATAATATAGGAGTTTAAAAAACATATTAATCGACTTTGAAAAGTACAGTGGCGCATTGCATTCACATCACAAAAAAAAAACAGGTTATCTCGTAATTATGACATAAAGATCTCATAATTATGAGAAAACATCTGATAATTACGAGATCTTTATGTCCTAATTACGAGATAATTATCTTATAATTACGAGATCTTTATCTTTCTCATAATTACGAAATAGTTATCTGATAATTAGGAGATAAGGATCTCGTAATTATGAGATAGTTATCTCATAATTATGACATAAAGATCTCGTAATTATGAGATGTTTTCTCATAATTATGAGATCTTTATGTCATAATTACGAGATAACCTGATACTTTTTTGTGTGATGTGAATGCAATTCGCCACTGTAGAAAAGGTTCTTCCTTGCTCATGTCTATTCATTTTTAGACAGGTTTTTGATTCTTGTGTCTATCTCATAGTCTGTGGCGCAACCGTTCTATTGATTGACTTTATACAATGAATGATATTAAACAATTGCCTATCAAGACAATATAGGATGATATCCTATTTGATTGAGCTACTTAATTACCAAAGCTTAAAGTAAATCATGATAAACCATTCATCATGTAGTAGAATACTGCCTAAGCCTTTACTGCAGTAAAACATTCTATGGGTTTTAGATATGATATATATATGATAAATTTGACCATGATATGAACAGACAAAATATTAATATCTTTTTTATTTCAGAAATAAACGCATATATTTTGTTGCTATATGGAATGGCAAACTACATATGTCCCTGTTTTTAATTTCTTAAATCTGGTCACCATCTAATGGCTAATAATAATGCAAACATATGCCCTGTTGTTGTCCAAGCGTCACCGCAATCGGACCAGATCCATGTCGTGATTTCCATGCTCCTCCGTAATCAGAAGATCCGTGCCGTGTTTTCAAGTCCACCGCAGACTCTCCAATGCCTGTTGCCGTCAGCCAATCCAGCTCAATGTTGTGTTCCGCGACTCGGAGAACCCAGTAAGTAGTGCTTTTACCTTTTATTGCATTTAATGAAATGCTATGATATTTAATAAGTATCCTACTTTAAAGTTGAGAGGGAGACTCTATGTCTATTACTAGTCATCAGTGTTGTTTCGCTTTTCAAGTTTCCAGATTCCAGTTGTCAAGGGTTTTCGCTAGCATGTTGTTGTTGACTATTCTGAAGTGTAATTAACTTCTAAATTCAATAGGTCATTCATTCCTGGAGTAATTATTAGTAGTACTACCGACAAGTATCAACTGCCAAGTAGTCTGCACTCTGCACCCTGTTTGACAACAACGTGACATTCAAGCAGGATTAACAATTATACTAATGTCATTCCCCTGGGGACATAAACGTGTTCCATCCTATGATACTCTTCAGATAAGTTAGAGCGGCTGACTTGAGGTTCACATGTTCCTTCTGCCATCAATGCATATCTTCTCATGAAAGAAAACTTTTTTTATTTTTTTTGTCTATTCGAGACATCAAGCCTTTATAGGCCAAGGTAAAGCCTTAACCGTTGACCAATCTTTCATCCGTTTCTTGGCTTTCTTGCGAGCTCAAAGTTCGCAACAGCCCTTATTTTGTTGTTCTTCAACCTCTGTTTATGAATTTCTGCAGCGATGGCCTCTGCTCAAAACAGACCAACAAGGAGAGCAGGTGGAGGCGCAGACCGATTCAGGATCGCCACCGTGTTTGAGCTCTGCGACGAAGACCAGGATGGCCTGTTGACCAGGGAGGACCTGAAGGTTGCCGTGGTGATGCTGTTCGGCTACAAGCCTTCCAAGTCGGAGGCCGACAAGCTCATGGGAGACAGGCGAGAGCGGGCGCTCACCCTCCAAATGTTTGAGGCTCTGATGACGGAGAAGCTGTCCGAGGAGGAGCCGGACTCGTACGTTAGGGCGCGGCGGGTGTTTGGCGCCTTCGACGCGCACCGCCGGGGGTTCCTCAAAGAGGAGGACTTTGAGGCGGCGTTCAGGACGGTGGCTCCTCTCCTGCCCCAGAGGACCGCCTCGGAGGCCTTCCGTCACGCCGACCGCGACTCGGACGGTCACATCAGCTTCAAGGACTTTGAGGCGGCGGTGGGCTTTGGACGCACCGACACAAACTCGGATTGTAGTTTCAGCTAATTGTTATGGGTCTGTTTTTTATTCATTTCAAATCCTGTGTTATTAGCTTCGTTGTTTTCATGATTAAAGTGTTTTGGAATAAATACGTTTCTTTCTGTTCATTTCAATGGATGACTTTTAGAGGGTGTGATATCGCCAGATCTGATGCCCTGACTACAAAATAGGCTCATTTTGTAGCCTCAATCGCATGATTACATTTCATTTTTCACTCTAGTTGAAAATAAAAAAGTGTATTTATTAAACTTTAATCTTCAGCTATTGATTCTGTCTTAATAACAACTATTTAAAAATGCATAGACATCAATATCTCAGCATCGACATAGTGTTATCGAGTACTTTGGTCAATATAAATGAATTTAGCCAACAACCAATTGCCATACTCTGCATAATTTGAACCAAAACCAAGTATGATGCATAAACTTTTAATGAAGCTTTGTGATCAGTCGGCCATGGGAACCAACCCTTTCACACGCTTTGCAACTTCCTACACCTTACTGGTATGGATTGAGGTATTGTACATCGTGAACATCACCCCGTCCTCCTTCAGTGTGAGAAGCTCTTCAGTCGAACCCCAGTCAGGGCGTCCTCCCCTCGTCCCTTACGCCTCTCTCTCTCTCTCCCCCAGTCAGGGCGTCCTCCCCTCCCCCCTTACGCCTCTCTCTCTCTCTCTCCCCCCAGTCAGGGCGTCCTCCTCTCCCCCCTTACGCCTCTCTCTCTCTCTCTCCCCCCAGTCAGGGCGTCCTCCTCTCGTCCCTTACGCCTCTCTCTCTCTCTCTCTCCCCCAGTCAGGGCGTCCTCCTCTCCCCCCTTACGCCTCTCTCTCTCTCTCCCCCCCAGTCAGGGCGTCCTCCCCTCGTCCCTTACGCCTCTCTCTCTCTCTCCCCCCAGTCAGGGCGTCCTCCCCTCGTCCCTTACGCCTCTCTCTCTCTCTCTCTCTCTCTCCCCACTGCAGTTCCTGCGGCTGTCCCGGGACACGCCGCCCCAGATCGTCTTCACCCTGATGACGGCCCACTGGGGGGTGCCCTCCCCCAACCTGGTGGTCTCGGTGGTCGGGGGCGGGGGCGAGGGCCAGGAGAAGGTGAAGCCGTGGGTGCGGGAGGTGATGAGGAACGGGCTGGTGAGGGCGGCTCAGAGCACAGGTGAGGCGGGCAGGGGGGCCGGCCGTAGGGCAGGTGGGCGGGCCGTAGGGCAGGTGGGCGGGCCGTAGGGCAGGTGGGCGGGCCGTAGGGCAGGTGGGCGGGCCGTAGGGCAGGTGGGCGGGCCGTAGGGCAGGTGGGCGGGCCGTAGGGCAGGTGGGCGGGCCGTAGGGCAGGTGGGCGGGCCGTAGGGCAGGTGGGCGGGCCGTAGGGCAGGTGGGCGGGCCGTGGTGGGCGGGCCGTAGGGCAGGTGGGCGGGCCGTAGGGCCACCGCTCGGTGACCCGAGGAATCAGAATCACGGTTATTTTGGTCGATATTGAAATCACGATTATTCAAAACGATTATTTTTGAGTTTGAACACGTGATGTATTTATTCAGCGTGTCTCTCCGATAAACCCGTAGTAGCTGAGAACTTAAAGAAATACACAAAATGATCAAAAAGAAAATTTTCAAATCTAAAAAAATAAAACATAAGTATCCAGCTGCACTTTCTATAAAACACAAAAAAAACAACATACTTTTTAAAAAAAAAAATATTAAATTCATTTTGTGATCGTTTGACGCTAAAATCGAAATCGAGATCGAAATTCGATTAATCGCCCCGCCCTAGCCGACCGTCTGCGTTTTCTGTACGCTAGTTGACCCACTTGTCCAGAGTTCGCCGGCACTGCAGAGACTCCTTACCCCCCCGCCCTGCCCCTTCTCCTCCCTCACTCTCCTCAAAACACCCCTCTCGTCACTTATGGCACTCAATGTACGCACTTAGTCTAGGCTGTACGTCCTGGGAGTTAATGAATGCAGTTATTGTGTGTTGTACGCCCTTGAACTTAAAAGTAGTACTTTGTTTAGCATCGTATCCTTGCTCTCTTTCTGTCTGTGGTGTATACAGGAAATGGTCTAACCTAGCAACTGTAAGGGCTCAGCACTTGTTCTATGAACATCCTTACTGTACTGACAGCGATATATTGTTGTCCCTCTTTCTTCTGAAAAACATACTTATTGTAAGATGCTTTGGATAAAAAGCGTCTGCTAAATGGAAATGGAAGAGGTGATGGGAAGTCCCTTCACTCATCCTACATCTTTCTTTCCTTTTTTAACCTTCATACGTATTTCCCTCACAGGATTCACCGAGTTGCTTGAAGCGTCGACTCTGTAGTGTAGCAATGGGGATGTGTTGACGGATTGAATCCATGTGTCGTGTTTACACACAAGCATTCTTGCAAGCTTGCCCTTAGGGCTCAAATGATTTGCGCCCGCGCTTTACAACCTCCCGATGCAGGGGGGGCACGTCTGACATTTGGAACAGCACGTCATGTTCTTCAACACGAAACAAAGCCTCACAGCCAAAATGTAGCGCAGACTTGAACACATCCTGACATTAAGTTTGAAGATACAGGGAGTTATACTTGAATGTTCTCATCAAAATAAGTCATTAAGAAAAATATGTATGCATAAAACAGGACAATGACCTTTAAGTCTGCGCTTCCCATGTGTTCAGTGTATGTATTGCCCAATTGTTCACTGCTGAATTTCTCACACAAATAAAGCTTATGCTGACTGTCTGCATTTTCTATACGCTAGTTGACTTAATTTGATTGCTGCTAAGGCATTTCTCTCTCTTTCTCCCTCACACACACACACACACACACACACACACACACACACACCCTCACACACACACACACCCCCCCCCCCCCCCCCCCCCCTCAGGGGCGTGGATCCTGACGGGCGGGCTGAGGGAGGGGGTGGGCCGCTGCGTGGGGGAGGCGGTCCGGGACCACGCGGCCGCGGCCCCCTCCCTGTCCCAGAAGAAGGTGGTGGCGGTGGGCGTGGCCCCCTGGGGTCTGGTGCACAACCGGCAGCAGCTCGTCAACGCACAGGTACGGACCGCCGCCGCGCGGCTGGCAGCGGGCTGTTACACACTGCAGAGCGGTCGTTAGCTCACTCTAGCCAAGCAGCCGTGCACCTCAACATGGCTGAAACCTGTTTCACGCACTGACTGAGATGACTGGAGCTATGTTCTGTTCTATTTCATCTATGTTAGAAGATGGGTCTTTGACCATTCTCTCCAGATTCCTTTATCTGTATCGTCCATCATCATTGACAGGGAAATTGTATTTAGACGTGGCTCAGTGAAAAGGTACGTTGTGATAAAAATGTTAATACAACAACAAAGACAACATTGGACAAAGTGTGATTTGTGTTAAGCTATACCCGTTGTAAACAGTTGGCTATCTTACTTCCTAGTGCGCGTTTGGTGCATTTATCAATGTGTGGTTTTCTTTACTTGTTTTCCAGGGGAGTTTTCCGGCTCGCTACTATGTCCAGAACACGTCCCAGGACACCTGCGGCCTGGACAGCAACTACCAGGCCTTCCTGCTGGTGGACGATGGGACCGTCGGCCAGCGCGGCGGGGAAACCAGCTTCCTCTCCAATCTGGAGGACTACATCTCCCACCAGCGTACTGGTATCTGGGGTGAGATGCTGTGATGCATTTTAGCATTGAAACTAGTGTCATGAATACTTCAGTCATCTGTGTAGCTAAGAGGCACGGATCCTGTCGGAGAAATAACATAGATGTATGGATTTCAAATCCAAATCGTTTTCCAGGATAAATAAACTAAACAAAAAAGAGAATAAATGGAATGAATAAACCAGCGACTCAAAGTGTATCTGTGTCAGTACGTTACTGAGCACGAATTATTCCTCCTGACTCCCTTCTCTCGACCTAACAGGCAGTGGCAGCATAGAGATCCCAGTCTTGTGCATGCTCATCTCAGGGGAAGCCAAGATGCTGCAGGTAATGTAACAAAGAAACGCCAAACCATAGTGGCACTCGTCCGCTTGACGTTTCTAGACACTCGATGTGAAGCCTCATAGTCTTCCCCTTGTAGTTTCTCAAAACAACATAGAGTGAACCCTGATAGTAGCTCTTCCCTATGTTGTTTCTTACCATCCAATATAGCAGGGCTCTCAAACTCGCGGCCCGGGGGCCAATTGAGGCCCGCTAACATGCCTTGCGGAATGCTCTTTTTTTTCTCCTGTTCTGGAGAATAACTACTTGTCAGAGTTAATCCCACTTAGTGCGTGGGCGTTTGACGTCCTCACCGTGTGACGTGTTCTCCAGAGGGTGGACCAGTCCCTGAGGAAGGCCATCCCCTGGCTGGTCCTGGGGGGCTCGGGGCCGGCCGCGGACCTGATCACTGAGATCCTGGAGGAGGTGTCGCCGGGCTCCAGCCCCAGCAGCCCCCTGCCGGAGGGGGGGGAGGGCGGCGAGGGCCCCAGCACGGAGCTCCGTGACCGGGTCCGAGAGAAGGTCAGGAGGCACTTCCCAGCAGAAGCCAACCTGGAGAAACTTGTGGACTGGGTGAGTTGGATCAGACGTTCGGAAGTGTGTGTGTGTGTGTGTGTGTGTGTGTGTGTGTGTGTGTGTGTGTGTGTGTGTGTGTGTGTGTGTGTGTGTGTGTGTGTGTGTGTGTGTGTGTGTGTGTGTGTGTGTGTGTGTGTGTGTGTGTGTGTGGTTAGGGCCTGTGGTAGTGGAGTAGGTCAGGGGTAAGGGACGTTTTGTGTGTGGATAGGAGTAGTCACTAATAATCACAGGAAATGCAAACTTTGCTTTAGTGAACTGATTGAGTGTGTGTCCAATTTCAAGTGGACAACTCAGTTCATCGATTGCATTTCTACCTCTGCATTCTACCGAGCAAACCCACATGACACAGGGTAATGTCATGGAGTGAAATTGATCTTCTTGAGGCTTCTTGGTTCTACAGCAAAGCACTTCACAGAGGAAATGATGACCACAATGTCTGTCTCTCTCTCTCTCTCTCTCTCTCTCTCTCTCTCTCTCTCTCTCTCTCTCTCTCTCTCTCTCTCTCTCTCCCCTCTCCCTCTCTCTCTCTCTGCCTCTCTCTCTCCCTCTCCCCCTCTCCCTCTCTCTCTCTCTCTCTGCCTCTCTCTCTCTCTGCAGGTGCTGAGTATTCACCAGAACAGAGATCTAATCACCGTCTTCCATCAAGAGCAGGAAGGATCTGATGACTTTGACACGGTCCTCCTCAAAGCCCTGGTTCAAGGTTTGTCCTTACTGTGCGTCTGTCTGTACTTCCTGTCTGTGTGTTTGTGTTCTTGCGTGCTGTAGGGGAGATCACTGATTGTGTTGCCAGTATTTTTTCAGTATAATTACAGTATGTTTGAATGTACTGGAACCCTGAGCATTGCACTGCACGTAATGGATGCACAAATGGGTCCATGCACACATAAGTATGCAACATACGTATGTATGCAGATAGATATTCCTTCATTCCTGTATTCCTTCATACATATACAAGTAGATCATCTAAACGGTATACCAAACCATATGCAACAACTTATTTTAGATCAAAAGAAATGTTGTTGGTAACATAGGATTAAATAGGGACCAACACAAAAATAGTTTTCCTTTTAAATGTGTGTGTGTGTGTGTGTGTGTGTGTGTGTGTGTGTGTGTGTGTGTGTGTGTGTGTGTGTGTGTGTGTGTGTGTGTGTGTGTGTGTGTGTGTGTGTGTGTGTGTGTGTGTGTGTGTGTGCGCGTGACAGCTAGTAAACGTGTGGCCAGCCATGCCAGTGAATACACGGAGGAGTTGAAGCTGGCCGTGGCCTGGAACCGAGTGGACATCGCCAAGAGCGAGCTGTTCAACGGGGACATCCATTGGAAGGTCGGTGACACACAGGACCACGGCGGCCTCCACGTCCCCATAGCAACCTGCTGTGGTTATAATGCGCTGTTGTTATCCTGGCTGCTGACTCCGCGCCTTACGCTCACAAACTAGATCCACACTGACAGTTGGCATCATTCATTCCTGCATTCTCCATTCCTCATTCCTTCATTTGGTAATCCGTGATTATTAAATTATTTCATTCCTTCGTTCCTTCGCTGTGTAATTGCTTTGTTCCTTCGCTGTGTAATTGCTTCGTTCCTTCGCTGTGTAATTGCTTCGTTCCTTCGCTGTGTAATTGCTTCGTTCCTTCGTTCCTTCCCGCCTTCATTCCTTAGTTGGTAAGTAAGGTAATGGTAAGCATTGGCAAGCAACAGTAAACAAACCACTGCTAGTCAACGGCCCTCCAGTCCATAACATCTGTACTCTGCTATGTATCCTTTAAGCTGTGGACGCAACCTCGTCCATAGCTTTTATTTCTCTTCTTCTCCTCTTTCTCATCCTCCTCCTCCAACTCTTCCTCCTCGTCCTCCTCGTCTTCGTCCTCCACTCCTCCTCCTCCTCCTCCTCCTCCTCCTCCTCTCCCTCCTCCTCCTCTTCCTCGTCCTCCTCCTCCTCCTCCTCCAACTCTTCCTCCTCGTCCTCCTCGTCTTCGTCCTCCACTCCTCCTCCTCCTCCTCCTCCTCCTCTCTTCCTCCTCGTTCTCCTTCCCCCTTTATTTCTTTTTTGTGTGCCCTAATATTGGAGGTTTCCTTTTATTTATGTTTTATATAATTACGACTCTTGTTCCAATGTGTTTTTTGTATTATTTGTCTGTTTAGTTATCCACTCTACAGCATTTTAGTCAGTTATGCTTTGTGTACTTTATAAAATAAATATACTTACTTACTTTACTCCTCCTCCTCCTCCTCCCCTCCTCACCCTCCTCCTCCTCCCCTTCCTCTCCCTCCTCTCCTCCTCCTCCTCCCCTGCCCTCCCCCCCCCCCCCCCCCCCCCCCTCCTCCAGTACGAGGACCTCGAGGACTCCATGACGGACGCTCTGGTCAACGACAAGCCCCAGTTTGTGCGTCTGTTCTGCGAGAACGGCCTGAGCATCCTGCACTACCTGACCTACAGCCGGCTGGAGAGCCTGTACCGCTCGCTGGCCGACAGCTCGCTGGCCTACACCCTGCTGCAGCGGCGGCTGGCCGAGCGGCAGGACGCGGCCACCTCCCTGACCCAGCTGGACGGCGCCGGCCCGGGGTCGCCCGTCAGCGCCGTCACCCGCCTGATGGGCTCGGCCTCGGCCAAGGAGCTGTGTCTCTACGAGGTGAGCCGTCTGTCTCCCTGTCCTGTCTGAGCGGCTGTCCGTCCATCTGTCCGTTCATCTAGAATCTAGACCAGGGGTCTCTAACTCAGCTTACCTGGGGGCCGCTGGAGGTAGAGTGTTGGTCAGGAAGGGCCGCATCAAGTATTCCACGAAAAAAAGGAACACAACTGACCCAATCTAATGCTGCGTTCGAGTATTCTCTGCGAACCGACTCGGATCTCGGATCTGACGCCACGCCCACACTTCAAGTGTTTTATTATTTCGCTCGGTCGTTGGAGGAAAACATGGCCGCCACCCGGAAAGCTGTTGTCGCGGTAGCATTGGCAGAGGACCAGGCGATCCAAAATCAGTAGGCTATAGGCCAGAGGCAGAGATACGGACGCAGTAAGGTATTGCAGTAATACGAGGGATTGAAATCGCCATTTAAACCACCAAAGCGATCCAAGCACAATGAAAACAGTTCATACTTCAAGTCACCTCGTGCGTGTCGGTAGGCAACGTCCTCGGACCTCCGAGACGGATGGATATTAAAACGCAGAATAAGTTATTGATCGGGCAGTAATTAGATCACGTTGGCTATGTAATCGCTGCCAACAGGGGACATTTCATAGCGGTTGGTGGAAAACCGGGACATTTTAGCGTCCTTTGGCTTTTGTCAGGACTCAGGACACGCAACTCAAAATTGGGACTGTCCCGGCAAAACCGTGACATCTGGTCACCCTATCACAAGTGGTAATAAAGCGTGGCAAGCGACTCAGCAAAAATGTGCGTTTGACAACAACGCGCGGGCCGCATTAACACTAAACTTTGATGTCATGTAGGGGGCCACAAAATATCATCCCGCGGACCTCAATTGGCCCCCGGGCCGCGAGTTTGAGACCCCTGATCTAAACAGATGGATGAATCTAGATTTATTGGCATGGTAAACGTGAATTGACATTGCCAAATCTACAAAAGTTCAAATACGATAGAACATAATATGAACCAAGTAATTACGACTCTTTTCATGCAATCATCTGAAATACAATACAATAAAGAATGTAACTGTTTATAAACAGTGACGATTTTAAGTGTATAGTATAGGGTTGAGCTATTCAATCCTTTTTCTTGGAGTAGGTCAGGAAGGACTCACTGTAAACATCACGACAGCATTCAACACGATACGTCGTTGACCCTGATCGATGCAGAGCAGGCTGAGTGACTGCATCCATCCATACTGAGTCCCTCTGACTCAGTATGTGGGAATGTGAGTGAATGTTAGGCAATACTGTATAGTAGGGCTGGGCAATAATTCGATTACGATTATTAATCGCGATAAAACTCACGTCGATTACGACGATAAGCATCAGACATAAATGCTCGATATAGAAAAAAATAATAATAAAGTAAAAAAATAATAATAATTAACATTATTTTCAATAGGTTACAAGGCAAGCTACCTTATATTGTTCTGTTGGAAGCAGATAAAATACGTTTGAAGTTAAATGTTTATATTTAAATGTTCCCTTGTCACAAATATGGTTATAAACAAAAAAGTATGTTTTAACTAATGAACACTCTAGTTTCTTCAGGCTGCAGCCGTACCAAATCATATATCGTGATTGATATCGATATATCAATCAATATCAAAAAAATAATCGTGGTAATGTTTTTTGCAATATCGCCCAGCCCTACTGTAAAGTGCTTTTGGTGAAAGCGCTGTATATTTGCAGTCCCCCATTAACCCTTCACGCGTCCTCCTCGCTGGGTGTCCCTCCAGGTGTCCCGCCTCCTCTACGACCTGCTGGGGGACGTGTGCCAGCCCTTCTACTCGGCGCAGCTGGGCCTGGACCCCGGGGCCACCACGCGCAGGGCCATACGGGTGAGTCGGACGTCCACGCCCAGTCCAGTAGTACTGGTTTGTAGCTGACGCACCAGTGAGTGTGTGGGGACAACCTTCGACTGTCTGGACTTCTTCTACACGGATCGGTTTAGAGGACATTAAACTCCTTGCTTTGTTAAGCCGTGGGTAGGGTTACGGGTCTGGTTCTTAAGCTGCTGAGACTTTTAGTTATGTTGATAAAGTTAAGATGATAAAGTGACAAAGTCACAAAGATTTTTGCGTTCAGATTCAGAAAATTGTAATGTCAGCAAAAGAAGGTGACGGAAACATTAAGCAGCATTCAGAAACGCACAAACAGTGATGATTGTTTTCTGACCCGATGTTGTAAATTGTTATAAAATAAGCATAGTCATGCAGAACATTGTAATGGTGCAGCATGATTCGGCTATTCAAGCCTGTTTATTATTAAACATATAACTATTAACTTATATTCGTAATGTACAGAAACGACAAGAAAAGGGATTGCCTTTATGTAGTTAAAGAAAGGGGATGGCCTTTATGTAGTTATTTCTGCTATTTCTCTTGCTGGTAAATATCACCTGCCATGTATGATGTCGGATTAGGCTTTCAAGCTATTTGTCTCGAGGATTAACTCCCTCTTTCTATCTGCAACTGGAAATTCGAGATTTCCCAGTTCTCTAACCCAGTAATATATATGATTAACCGCCGTCAACAATTAAATCATCAGACTCGCCTTGAGGCCTTGGCTTGGGCATCTAACGTAACAACCTCGCTTACTTACAGTACAACAGCGCCATCTAGTGGAGGCAAACGGTACAACACAAAATGTCCCGCATTCGATCGCACTCACCTAGAAACATGGGACCGTCTTCCATCCAGGGGGATTCGTTTCCCCCACATTGTTTTGCATCACTCTTCCGCCTACCATGACACATGTGTGCCCCCCTGTTCCCCCCCCCACAGCACGTGAACAAGCTGCTCCTGGGAGACTGTCTGTACCGGGACCAACGCTGCCTCTCTCCCTGGGCCTCGCTCTTCCTCTGGGCCGTGCTCCAGAACCGCAGCGAGATGGCCGTCTACTTCTGGGAGATGGTAATCACGCTCCACAGCTACAGGCAGATGAACTATGAGACGTCTTTACTCCAGCTGTCCTCTGTTCTGGCGTGATGGGCTCGCTCATCCATACGTCTGCTCTGCTATTCTAAGGGCCTCTTGGGGATAATGATGTACTTACAACTCTAGCCCTCTCTCTCTCTCTCTGTCTCTCTCTCTCTCTCTCTCTTTCTCTCTCTGTCTCTGTCTCTGTCTCTCTCTCTCTCTCTCTCTCTCTCTCTCTCTCTCTCTGTCTCTCTCTCTGTCTCTTTGTCTCTCTCTCTCTCTCTGTTCTCTCCGTTCTCTCGTTCTCTCGTTCTCTCGTTCACTCGTTCACACGTTC